>NC_051434.1:12758925-12807583 GCF_001649575.2 Kryptolebias marmoratus
CCTGTTCCTCGCTCGGTCACAAATTCAAACACACACACACACACACACACACACACACACACACACACACACACACACACACAGGGAACCAGAGTGACATTCAAATGAGACCTCCAGCTCACATCTGCTCCCCTTCAGAAGCTAATTTATCTTTCAGTAACATTCAAAGTTGGTTAGTTGTTATTTTTATTTTTTATCACTTGTCTCCCAAACACACAAAAAAGGTGTTTTTTATTTTTTTACCAACACTCAAACTGAAAGCAAAAGTGAAGTTTATAAGGCAAAATGAATTTTTAACTTCGCAACCACAGTCTTTAACTTATAAACTAAAGGCCTGGCATTTGTTGCAGGAATGCATATCGCCCGCCACCTTTCATGCCAGAGTCCCAGATGAAGATAATCTTATCAGCTTATGTTGAGAAACGATGAGGTAGCGATAACGTGAGGTGTCATGCTCAGAGTACGTGTCGCGAACGACACTCAGCTAAAGCCACAGCAAATTTTAGCTCAGTATCTGTAAGTTTTTCTGGCTGTGGCTGCCATACTGAATCAGGCTGACTTTAAAAGATAATTAGTTGTAAATGTACATCCAGGGTTTACTTTTATCCTTTCAAAATATTGTACTTTGATTAAAGTATAGTTCTCCAGAAAAATACATGAAAATCTCTTCAATTCCACCAAAAAAAATAAATAAATATCTGCTTCTGCATACTTGCTCTATTTTTGTCTTCTCATGACTTCTTTAAACTTTCATTTGCTCTTTGGCTAATTTTAGCTTTTTTTTTTACCATTCTGCGCCTTTTAGCTTTTAGCAAATGTTTTGCTCCTTTTAGCTCCAGACTACCATTTTGCTCCTTTTATTCTTTAGCGACCGTTCTGCTTCTCTTGCCATTTTAGCTGCGGTATTGCTCGGTTTAGGTACCGTTTCGCTCCTTTCAGCTTCTGCTCTCCCCGTTCTAACTTTAACGGCTCAGTTTCGGCTGCTTCAGCAAACTTCGGCGCGTCAAAATGCGCCTTTGTCGAAAATGCAAGTTTTCTAGTTTGGTGGTTCTGCTGTTCTGTCCATCTCCGTCAAAGTGCTGAAATGTAAAGAATGTGATTTTGCGAAACCATATAAAGAAAGAAAGAATAAGAGAGGACTTTGAGACGCTTTAATTGAGAGCGATCCGACAAAACAAGCAGTAATAACATTCCACCTTTGTCCAGAGAATCTGCGGGTGTAAATGTAAGAAGACAACAATGGAAAGGCCTTAGACTTTCTGTTAAACTGTCCTTCGCTCCCACGGTATGACTACCCGACTGATTACAGGCAAGTCAGATGGGATAACTGTTCCCAGAATAAAGGTTTGTCACAATATATGAGCTACGGAAGCCAGTAAAACAGCAGCGGCTCCTTTCAAGGGTCAATTAAAGCCCTTACCTCGGTCAGATGAAACAACTCTGACTTCTTATCAACAGCTGTTGTAAAGCAATCCAGGGTGATACAGGTTTGGATTACTTTTCCTTCTGCAGATATTGAATCCAAAATACCAGGTTGCCAAAATACTAAGTTGCCATGCAGCTGCTCCCATGGCCAACGTACATCTAAGATGATTTGCATGAGAGGGTTCAAGTGATTCAGGACTTCTGAAGTGGGATTCCGTGGAAAGCTCATGAACAATGACTATCTTACCTGCTCCCTGTATGGCTGCAGTTTGGAGAACTCGAGTTGAATTGTTTTTACCAGAATGATGAGCTAATGGCTAGTTCGAGGGAGGCCAGGACCAAAGTGGATTGCTGCTGTCTGAAACCATATTTATTCTCAAAATTTACACGAATGCCGTTTTATACAGTCTTACATTTATCTACAACAAGTAAGATGTTAATTGTTCTTAATTTTCCACAGAACTTCGAAAGATCTGAACCTTTGCTTTAAGGCTTGTATTTGTTTGTGCTAAAACACTAAAATCTAGATGGTAATTGCACAATAACCCTAATAAATGTAAATAATTAAAGGCCTAAAACTCCTTGAAGGAATATATATTGCGTGACACCTTTCGTGCAGAAGTTTTAGACTAAGATCATGTTATATTGAGAAATGAGGACTTTGTAGCCGTTTTAATCAAACCTTGAAGATAATGTTATGTACGATCTGGAGTTCAGAGTTTGTGCTGTGAATAACTCTCAGGTACTACCACATCAAATCTGGGCTTAATATCTGTTAAATTAACTAAGTTAGAGACATTTTTGTGTGGAGTCAGTGTACTGACAGTTTCACTGATGGCTTTAATGGCATTTGCATTACTGGTAAAGTTGCTGGGTTTAATTACATCACTTCCTCTAAACGACTACACTCCAAACATTATCCGTACCTCCTTAACTATAATAGGGGCTGGCTTGAAATAATCCTTCCGATCCACTCATTCACCACACATCCATCCCTTAAAAAAAAAAAAAAAAAAAACCCAGGACAAAAACAAATCTGTCAAATGTTATTTACTTCCTCGCGGCTTGTTTTCCGGTGGCCGTGGTTAATTTTCTGTGGTATGTGAGGAGCAGCTGTCACTTCAGCACATGAATGGAGTCCGTTTAGTGGGCCCGGAGGCATCGGAGTGGATCAACGGCAGAGGAGGGACAGCTGGGCCCGAGGGGGACAATAGCACTCTCAGTTAATCATTAATGCTCTTAATGATCAGCAGCCAGGCACCAGAGGTTCACTCAGCAGTTCCTCCAGAGTGCTCCGCCTGCAGCAGGAAGATGCAGGAAGCCTCAGTTTGCTGCCTGACCCCAAGCTGACAGTTGTTGACTGGGGGGCTTTTAACGGGTCCGCTGTCTGTTTGATGACATCTCACCCATCAAGCTTGAGAAAAATGACACTAGCTGGCTTTATTATGATGTTGCAGTAACCTTCCTTCCTTCAGACTGTGTTAAGAGCTCTCCTATTTGGCCAAAAGCTTAATAACACCCACCTGGGCAGAGCTGAAAATACAGTAATTGTATTGTTTGTAGAGAATGGCTTGTCATATGTAAATGATGTACGAATTCCCCGATGACAAGGCTACTGGAAAACCCCGAAGCACAGGATGAATTATTAATCTCATTCAAACCTTTTACATTTCAATTTCTGCACAGTTTGAAAAAAGGAATAGTGAGGAGAATAAAAATGCGAATTAAAAAAAATAACCCCACTGGATTTGATTTCAGGGGTTCTATCAGTGATGACACCAATTAAAGCACATTTTCTTGCTACATTTATAATTAACAGACATATCTGTGAATCATGAGCATGTTAGCCCTAATTATAGTCTTGTGAGTGGAATTTGTTTAGGTCGCAGAGAGCTATGAAAACTATTCATTTAAATTCATGAAATAACAAAAATAAACTACATGGATTTGAGTCACTTTTGTGTTTGTTTCCATTAAGAGCAATTAGTTTGAGGTTGGCAGAAATTTTAGGAAATTTTAGGCTCCCACACTCAGTTGCTTATTGTTGTCATGTTTTTGTTTTAATTTAAGTTTTGTACAAATCTTATGTCTTTAATAAATACCACAGTTTAGTATTTTTTTTAAATATACCATTTCAATATACAGATTTAGTGTTCCACCTGTTTTCCCTATTTTGTAGTTTGTGTTTTATTTTGGTAGATCCTGTTCCATTGCTCACCTTTGTGCTGTCACACCTGGTTTCCTTTTTGCTATTTGTCACTCAGCTGTTACTCATTCATCAATAATTTCCTCAGGACCTTTTCTACCTGGTTTCCATTTGCAGTCTGGGCTCTTGTCCCTGGTGTTTATGTCTAACTTGGATTTGCACATCCTTGGAGTTTTTTTTTTTGTTTTGTTGTAGTTTCATTCTGAATGTTGCGGCCTGAGCCACCAAGGCTGACCCTGGACATGGCGGTATGCGTCATTACTGCGGAGTCATCGTTGTTTAAAAAAGGAAAGAGCTGGAGTCAAGGTTGGCCTGGTAGGGGCATTTAAGAAAAAAAAAATTCCTCCACCTAAACAAAGATCGACAAATTTTGCAATCCTATATCTACCAAATAGCCAATAATGTGCAGAGGTCTTACAGTGGAGCTTTTTTTTATCTGATTGTCTTGAACAGTTGTTTTTAATAGTTTGCTATAGTATACAATAGTTTTCCATATAAATTGTTTTACTCATTAGATACCCTGGACATTTAAGGAGGAAGGGGATTTCTGTTTAGCTGATCCGTGACTCAGTCGAGCGTAAAAAAAGTCCCCTGTAGCTCAAGGGATGAGACGTTTTTCAGTTAGCTGTCCAGGGTTTTAACCCATGTATGCGCGAGTTTCCTTCATCGCCTTGCGTTGACGACAACATAACATGTGAGTATGTTTATCCTTAAAAAAAAAAAAAGAAGAAAGTGTTAGCAGCTGGCAGCTGCTGTTAACACCAAGAGCTTCATCAAATGAGTCTTTCTCGCTCACACTGATTGGTTTGGAGTTACACAACACATCCACTTTTCGTTAAATGTGTTGGTAGTAGTTTGTAATTAGACAGAGCTGTGGTGGTACTGAGCAGTAACTGAGAAGGTTGCGTTGAGTAATATTTGAACCATCAGTCAGTGGAAAGTTGACAGTGGGTCAGGTTCATGCGGTGACTTTAAACCCAAACGGTTTTGTAATTGAGAGGTTTCATTTTCCCACCACTACAAACAAAATGACGAGGTTCCTCTACTTAGTTAGTTCTTGCCTCAAGCTTTGTCGTAGTTCCTCAGCATTGATGGTTTCTTTGACGGACTTGCCGAAGACAAAAATCAAAGCATGTATATTGGCTATATATTTTTTTTTATGGCAAACCTTTGATAATGCTCCGAGCACCAAAATTGGACAAGACTGTGAGACTTCAAATGAACGCAGGACCTTCTGAATGTAAGGTATAGAAAAAAAGGACAATTGTTCATTTTGACCTTGCAGCAACTGATTACTGGGCTGTGTCTGTTTAAAAGTTGGTTTTGGGAAGAAAAATAATCACCCATGACATGCTACCTTTTTGTTCTAAATGTGCTGAGATTGCTGAGGTTTGTGGAGAACAAGTTCAAGGTTTGTAGGAGTTCCATCCATCCATCAATATATATATATATATATATATATATATATATATATATAAATAATCTAGGTCTTCCTTGGGGTCTTCCATTGGGACGTGCCAAGAAAACGTCCAGGAGGCATCCTGATCAGACACCCTAACGACGTCACGTGACTCCTGTTTTGATGAGGAGACGCATCCTCTCTACTCCAAACTCCCCCAGAAGACAGAACTCCTCAGCCTTCCACCATATTGGATTTTTAATTTTGTCATGTGGAGTTATGTGAGCATTAGCAATCAATCAGACAATGCTTTAATTACCTGTATTCAAGTATTTGATGTCAGATGAAGGCATTCCTAATTAAAACCAGTTGTTATTTACAGGACCAGATCAAGCCAGAGGGTTTGATGTTTTATGAATGATAACCTGCTTTTTTAAAAAGCCTAAACCTCTTTTGTGTCTTCGTCAGATCAGAGTGTGGGTTACCTAAACCTTGACAAAGAATATTTTATTATGCCTCATTTATTAATCGGACATTTAGAAAACCAACAATAACACTGTTATGAGTGCAGTAAACCAACTTAATCTCATTGAGATTTTAAGTTTGCAGTGTTAACACCTTTATTTTACATAAAATGTGTTTTTTTTAAGTACGTCAGAAGCAGGAACAGGTGTACCTAAACTGTAGTTTTTGCCTATTTTTTATTATTTATTTTTGTGTTTCAGATTGATGAAAGTGAACCTTTCAGCGTCATATAGAAATTTGAACAATGTTTTTTATCCTTTTGGTTTAAAACTCATCCATTAAAAAAAAAAACAAAAGAAAACAACAACAAAAAAAAACTGCAGTCATTAAAACAAAGGCCACCAGAGATGGTTTTACTTCACACTTGTTGCTCATCTTGGGTTATCAGTAACAAATACTCTAATCTAATCTACTGCAACCATTTAGGATAACAAGGAAGTGTGAGGTTCAATCCAGCCGTTCATTTATCCTCATTGCCAATTTTCTTTGCTTTGATTTTTATTATATGCAGCCGCGAAAGGTGGGCAATCATGTAACTGCCTGTAACTATCCCTGTATGTGTTTGTCTAACTGCCACTGCACAGGTTTTAATGAAACTCTCAGAATGTAATCATGATTAACACTTGGAGTCAAAAAATCATCCCTGGCAGACACAAAAATAGATGGAAGTCAGTCAGTTTTACAGATGATGAGCTGAAATTCAGTGTGGTAGTAGCTGCAAGTCTTCCCCATCACATATTCTGAGTGCTAACAGATTGCATGAGATCTTTGCTTAAAATTTTGGCATGCAAGGCAGCAGGTAAGTAACACCTCGGAAAATCCTAAACTTTCCAAGTATTGTGAGAGCCATTAAAAACCAGTAGTATAAGTTTAAATTCATATCTGGCATAAACGAGTAAATTGGACGCTTCCAGCCATTCACTGTTGAGAAGAGCAGCACAGTCTGACGATCGTGACTCTACAATATCTCTCTATGAAGAGATACCAGCATATCTGAAAGCAATCTGACATATATTCCAGTTAGTTTATGCGTGGTAAGAAATTGTCATTTGCGCTGTTCTGAGTCAGAGGAGGAACATGTTGAGTTGCTGCTGGCTGACACAGATCACCACTTTCTCCTCTCGGCTTTCTTAAAGTCCAGACTGCTGTTTTTGTTTTTTGTTTGTTTTTTTTTCTTCACTTTATGTGAAGTGAAAAGCACAGACCTGAGCAAAGGACTGACTGACTTGCAGCCTGTGACCATGGTGCATTAAAAAGCCAACAGTTTGCTGCAGTCGAGAACATAGAGACGACTGTGTCCATTCAACTCTGTATGCATGCACGTGCAAACACCCACACACACACACACACACACACACACACACACACACACACACACACACACACACACACACACACACACACACACCCACACCCACACACTACTTTGGTTTATGGCATGTGCGACATAAACACGTATTTCTAATAGAGGCGCATGTGTTGAAGGAAGTCCCGCTGGGGATTAATCAAAGACTTGTGGCTGAAATGGAATAACTGCGCACTTTCATTTCTCTGGTTTAGTAAATACACACTTTGCACTGCACAGACGTTTTACTTAGTCATGTCTGGAGCGAACACTTTTCTTTTCTTTGCCTCCCAGCATGATGCATCGCACAGTTTGTTTGAAAAAGTCTCTGTTATGACGAAATGGCATCGATGTTTTTGCCCGTGTCAGCGTGCTCGTCTGCGCTTGTTCGTCTGCTGTGTTAGCCAAATATCTCATAACCGATAAACAGACCTGATGAAACTCTCAAAAACCTTTGCAAACACAAAAACGACTATAAGCCAGTCAGATGTTCAGATATTAAGCTATTGTTTGGTTCGGTAGTAGCTGTTAGTCATCCCCAACTTATTCTATGAGAACTATCTGATTGCACAAGATCAGTTCTTAAAACCTTGCATTTAACTATTGGAGTCAACTCTGTCTGTCTGTTAGCAAAATATCTCATGAACCACTAGATAGATTTTAATGAGAGTTTTAGAAAGTAATCACTGATTGTACATCTATAAATTAATAACTTTTGGAGTCAAGCCAATTCAAGATGGCTGGCGCAGCCAACAGATCTTGGTAAACACCAGAATGGGTATAACTCTTAACTTCACAGTTATTTAGCTCCATTTTGGTGTGGTAGTAGGTGAAACTAATTCACAATGCACACTCCAAGCACTACACATTGTACCACATATCTGCTTAAAACTTTGTCTTCCACTCTGTTTGTCTGTTAGCAAAATATTGCATGAACTACTGGACAGATTTTAATGAAACTCTCAGAGCGTAATCAGTAAATGTGCATTTACAAATGAATAACTTTGGGAGTCAATCCAGGTCAAGATCAATGCCACAGCTGATCAAAATTAGTTAACATTAAAATGGCTGAAACTCAGTCAAATTTACAAATACTGAACTAAGGTTTGATGTGGTAGTAGCTAAGAATCACCCTCAACACATCCTCTGACCATGACATCTTGCAACGCTGCATGAGGCTGCTCATATATTATTCACAAGGTTTGACCAAAACGGCTGCGACTCTGACCTTTCTCATTCTAATCTTATTTTAACACGGACATAAAAGGCATTCCTTCAAAGACTGCTAGGCCTTTAATTTCCAATCTGTCTGGGGCTCTGGGCTGAAAGCAGGAAACACTGCTTTACATGTGTGTAAATGTGGGTGTAAACTAGGCAAACATAGCTGTTAAGGGAAAGGTTATATGGCTGCTACACCTGCCATTGACAAAAACCGTCAAGCGCAACGCAACAAGTGAGAATTTAATTTGGTAAACTATAAAGAGAAAGCTTGCCCTCATTCGTTTTTCTCTGCATGGCTTTTGCTTTTAATGAACCAATAAGTCAAGCAATGTGAGGGGGGTGCAAATTAACGCACGCTGAGCACGTAATTGTGCCACTCTCGTTCTTATAGATTTACACTGAGCTGTGTGTGCGTGCATTTTGAGCACAAAACGTTCACTCTTTGACTGGAACCAGAAGATGATCTGGGTTGCGGGCAGCAGGATTTGACATCAGCTTATTTCCTGTCGTTGACTGCTGGTCGTATGTTGAGTGTGTGGGCGCAAGATAACCTAATGAGTTTAAAGGGGGGTGAGGTGCTTGCCACGAGACACACACACACACACACACACTCGGTGACACACAGTAACACACACAAGCACATTAAAAGACTCTTTGCACCGCATTGCATTCGGCTCTTCAAGAAGACATGCGTGCACCCGCTGTCTTCACTTCCCACAGTGGAGAATGCTGAGGTGTTCTTCAGATTTTGCGCTGAGTCCATCATATATGCACTCTCGGATGGGAAGTCAGTTCATACAGGCAACAATAAGTCACATTCAGAGGGAAAAAAGGGTTCAATAGTGCAGCAACTGTTAAAAAAAACCCCAACAAAACAAATGTTGCTCCCATTAGAACAAAAGGAAAAACCTGTGCCTGCGTACACCCACCTACACCCACCTACACACACTGTAAAAGTCTAATACTCCCTAACATTCCTCATTTCCCAGTCATGTATGATATATATATATATATATATATATATATATATATATATATATATATATATATATATGATATATGTTATTTCCTTATGAAGATAAACACACACACTCATCCTGCATGTCAGCATCCCCTCTGACAAACCTAAAGGGGCCTCTAGCATTACAGCACAGCTATATTTATCTTTTCACCGCAGCGAAAGAGGAAAATAATTTGCATTGGAGCCAACGTATATCACAGCAGACCAGTGACACCCTCTGTGGCCCCACTGCAACAGCTGCTACAAATACACACACACACACGTATGCCAGTAGTGTGGCCTTGATGTGGGCTGGTGTGCTGTGTCTGCTAACAGTGTCAGAAGCTGGAGGCCAAGGCTGCAGGAAGAGAGGAGGACTAGAAGGCAAACGAAGCATAAAACAGAAACAAAGAGTAAGATGGAGGCGGTACGAAGAGTGGGAGATTCTACAGGAGACAAAAAGAGAACGTGGCTTTTATCAGAAATTAAAGTTGCACTGTTGTGTCACTCAGCAAAATGAGCCATACCTGGTCCAGATCACTAAAATCCCCCCCTTTAAACATTCCAGACAGAGCTGATTTACTCATTGTTTGGGCTGTATTTATACAAGTTAAAGGTCTTGCTGGGTTTCTTAAAGGGCTAATCTGGTCAATTTTTGAAGTGATGCTCTGTCAATCGGTTATCACTACTTAATACCTTATGAACCGTGACATCAGTCGTAGAGCACGGGGTATGGAAGGAAGGGCAAAAGTTTTCATCCAGGCTAGGCTAAAGGCTGGCTAAAAGAGTGCACATTTTATATTGTTTGTCAGGCTTAAAAACGACTCTTTCTAATGAACGGCATACCAGGCTGAAAGAATGCTACATTAGCTAAAATTAAACCTTTCGACTTTTGCATAGTTATTCTGTAAGCACGAGAAATGGTAAAACATGAGCCAGCCATTAGCCTAACCTAGAGGAAGACTTCTGCTCTTTTCTCCATGCTCTGTGGCTGATGATGTTTTAGCGACTGATAGCTATTTGACAGAACATCACTTCAAAAATGACCAGACTATCCCTTTTTAAAAATGGCACCCTTTTAACCATGCAGCTGTAGGTTCTGGGAGCGCCTCCTCTGACTCTTCAGTCTCCAGATTGAGTAACGTCAAAAAGACTGAATAGAAGTTAAAAACATCCTGAACCAGGCGTTAGGTAAACCCTCATAGTTTCTCAATATCCCCTTGTCTTATGAAAATATGTTGTTTTTTTTCCATTTTAGTCTCTGCTCTGGACCAACCTGTTTCACAGTAAAAACCATAATAATGCATCCTTTTGCAAGAGGATATCCACAGGTCTTTTACCCTTCTTCTTTTTTCTTTTCCTTTGTAAAAGAATAGAAATAAAACCGATCAAATAATAGAATATTATAGCGGTTTTAGGTGGTTTTAAACTTTGCAGGATTAGCCAAGGGAATTAAAAGTGAGGCATTTTTAATATGGAGTTGTAGGAAAGGATCAGAGAAATAAGGAAAAATCTGTTTAACATAGAGTAATTCTTCTTATTGTTGTCATATTAAAAGTTTTTTTTTTAATAAGTAAAATTATACTTAAGAAATTCTCCTTGCCTCAGTGTTATATCTGCAAAACTGGTTGCAAGCAGCTACTTCTTCATCCAAACAATTTCACAATTGCTTGTTCATAATATAAAAAAAAATGTTGGGTTGGAAAGCCAGTGACATGTGCAGCTAAAGAAAAAGTTAAATTTATTCTGACACTTATTTTCAGCTGTGATCGTTCAATGGTTGGTGCACTGCCTCCACCTACAGGCAGAGAGAGAGAGTTTCCAAGCTCTAAGGGGAAAAAAATAACATAAAAATGCTGCTTCTTTGTGTTTTAATTAGCAACTTTAATCTGTATGTCTTAAAAAAAAGAAAAGTGGTTTAATTAATCTAATTTAATTTGAAGTGAAAAAACTGAACATCAAAAGAACTTCGTGGTGAGTTCGTATAAACTTCCTTCGTCATGTGCTCTCATGTGCATAGTGAGCTTTAGATCCCTGTAAATACACACCCCATGATTCAGAACCTGAGAGTGTAAAAAAAAAAAAAAAAAAAGACTCGTTCTTGAACGGTCCCATCACCAAACCAGACACTTATTTATGCATCTCACAATGGCCCCCTTTCATTCTGCGTTCAGCTCAGCCCCGAGTGAACCACATCCTTTGAGATACTGGACAGGCACAAAGAAAACACTTCATTTATGAAAAGTTTAATGAGGGGCTTTTTTAAAATAAGTTGTTTCCTAGAAAATGACTCAAAGGAAGTTTTCTTTGATGTCTTTTTTTTTTTTAAAGGTTTAATGCACAAGAAAGAAGAATTTCTCTGGAGATATTAGAGCCAATCAACCAGCATGTTTCTGCTTTCATCACTGCAGCTTTAGCAAAACAAAAACAACAAAAACAAACAAAGAAACAATAAAATTAAAAATGGATCTAAAGAGCCAAACATTTCTTGAAGAAATGCATGTCACCCGCCACCTTTCATAGCAGAGTTTTAAACATAGGGTGCTTTCTTAAAATAAAACTTATTTGAAGCAAACTACTGAGGGAAAAAAGTGCAGTTTTGCACACATATCAAACTATTATATTATTAGACACTGCAATTAGGAGTTTTACAATAATATGGCAAGTCATTGTGGTAATAATTAAAAAAATAAGCTCAACTTTGATAAAAAAAAAATATAATAAAAGTTGAAGTAAATTAAATTTTATGCCTATAGCACAAAAAAATCACAATTAATTGCCCAACAAAATAGCCCAATTACTTTAAAACTTTATTAGACTGTATATTATTTGTTTTTGATTTTCTGTAATTAGACAGACAATCTAGTGTTTACATTATATGAACAGGGGTTTGGTTGCTTTCTTTGTCCTAACATGCAAAACTACAATAAATATCAACAATTTATTACAGATCTTTAATTTTATAATTTTATACATAGTATTTTTAAAACACTTAATGAGTCGTTTTATCTTTATTTAAAGTTTCGAGTAGGTTTTGTGACTCTGGACAGGTTTTATTTAGTGAGAGGAGCAGAAATGCCTCCTTTGATTGTAAGGGCTGCAGACCCCTGGGCAATCTGTTAGCGATCAAAATGTGTGATTTAATGACTCTTAGTCACCACCTCATCAGATTTTAGCTCATTGTCTGTAAAACTGTAATACTGAGTTATAGCCCTGTTTGTGTTGGCTAATTATGATTGGCTGCGGTGGCCATTTTAAATCAGGTTGACTTCAAAAGCTAATCAGTGATGATTACTTTCTGAGAATGTCATTAAAATCTGTCCTGTAGATCTTATTTTGCTAACAGATGGGGTTGACTCAGGAAAGAGCTTTTCTTTCAGTGCAGCTTGTAAAATGAGAATTAGGATAACTTTTAGTCTAATTTTAGAACCATTTTTTAAAACTGTTTCTCCTTGAATGTTGACAGTGGCAGGACAAATGATGAGTCTTCACCTTGGGGACAAAGTATTACTCTCTGTTTATTAGTTCTCCTATTTCTAGATTTACAACTTCAGTCCTCTCAGCGGTAAAGCTGACTGCTGAGCAGTCTATTAATGGTGTAAGGAGTTACACATTTGGTTTCACAGCCTGAAGCATCGTATCAGCACACAGACGATGCATCAAAATGTAAAAACAAAAAAACCCCTCTGCTTTCGACTATCCTTTTACAGCTGTCATGCCTCTGTGACAGAGTGGGACTCGGACCCTCGGGGTGGCTCTGTGTTTGTGTGACCACGCTGTGCCAGGTGGACCTCTTCTTCCTCGCAGTGTCACATGGGAGGGGCACGCAGGCAGGGAAGCTACAGTAGCTCCTCTTATTTCCCTGGCAAATGTTGTCACCACGAGCAGCCTCGTTTCTCTCCTCCTCCTCCGCCTCTTTCTCTGACAGACAGCCCACCACTTCCTGCCTGCACGTCAGAAGTCTCACATATTCCCAACTTGTAAGATGCCATGGAGGCCAGCAGAAGAACAGCGCTGTATGTCTGCTCTGTCCTTTTCATCCTAACAGGTGAGTGCTGTGGTGGGATGCTGTGCTTGAGCCACTGAGGTCATTGTGGTTTTTTTTTGGTCTGCTGGGTAAATAAAACTCAGAGTTGTAGTTTGTTCATGTAAAACGCTCTGAAATTATTTCTCCTGAAAGGGTAATAGGGCAATAATAAAACTGGGTTGCTAAACAAAAATGCTCTCAAATTGATCTGTGCTGGCATATGTAGTTGGTGTAGGGACATGTAATGTGTGTTTGTATATTTATGGTTTGGAAAATCTATCTTTTGCCATTTTTGTACTCTAAACTTTAGAGCAAAGATGAAAAGTTTGTCAGTGAGTTCTTCTTTGCAGCCTTTTTTCCGTCCAAGTGTGTATTTTGCATGTCCTTTCCATAGTCACTGCAGCATGATTATCCAGACTTAGCTTTTCTTCTATTGTTAGCTGGACGTTCTCGAAAGAAAAAGGGTCAAGTGGAAAAAATAAACAACCTCCAGTCATAGTTTTGTGACTCCTTTCAGACAAGAACTAAAGCACTTCACACGCGATGAACTGCGTGGACTCCCCCCTGCTTTGATGTTTGTATCATCAACTCTTCTTCAGAAGCTCTGTTTGCTCCATTTGAGGAGGATGGTGGCGTTCGGACACGCACCCGTTGACTTTATTTAGCATCCAAACAACTTGGATGTATGTGAGGGAGATAAGGAGCAGGTGCAAGTGAGTGTCCATATGTGTCTGTATGTGGTGGTGGTGGTAGGGGGGTGCGCCCCCGTCCACGAAACTTCAGCTATCCTCTCACCTCAGAGCCCATTGTCGCTGTAATCTCCCCCTCTATCACCACAACAATTACCCTGCTGTTTGGGGACAACAGTGAAGGAAGCGGGCTGGGCACACTTCGCCCCGTTCGGCCTTTTCACCGGCTTTCGGCTGGTGTCAACACAGGCACACTCCTGCTACTGACAAAACACACACACACACACAAGACACTCACAAACAAAGACAGAAACTGGCCTGCGGGCCTGAGAGTGAAACACGTCCCTGTGGCTTTTACGCCGCATGCATTATTTAGGACGTAACACCTGACACACAGTGCATGTATTGTCATGGGCCACATGGCCAGCAGCCACCAGAAACCACACAAACACCAAGTGGATAAAAAGAAGAGGAAACATGGACTGGCCAGAAGGGTGGGAAAAAAATAGATCAGAAAACCAGAGTTCATTTGAAAGGCATTCAAAACCCCGAAACTCTTTTCCATGAGCGCCATAATGTCATTTTTAAATGCTGAAGCAGAGAAAGAGGATACACAAACAGAAGTGAGACTTGCAAAAAACAGAAAGAGGAAGCTGACAAAGAACACTGCGAAGCAAAACCTGCAAAAGCTGAAGTTTATTTCACGTTAGCGCCGCACTGCTGACATCATACATATGAAGAAATTCCAGTTCAAATGGCGGCGTCTCCCACTTCGTTCTCGGTGTTTTCTTGTTTTGGGCTTGTAACCAGTGAACAAACTGCTTAGCAACAAACTGTAGCTTAAACAGACAGAGACGTGCAATACATCAACAATTACACCAACGTAAAACGGCCCGAGTGTTTGTTTCAGGACGGGTTCAAGATCAGACAGGCCTCGTGCTCGCTTGATGACACCCTGTAGTGAACTGGGTCAATATTAACTCACTACAGTTTCAGGACCTGGACGATTTGAGAAGCAGGATACAGCTCAAACTGCCTCCCTCGGGTTTACGGTCCTTCCTTCTCGTGATCTAGTCCATTAGAGACATTTATTTTTTAATTTTAATGGCTTTTTTTTGTAAAGGGACAAGGGGTAATCTTAATAAAAAACATTCACCACAACTTAAAAAGCCTAAAAGTCAATTTGAAACAGACTCTACACAGAAAACTCCTAAGATATAGCATAAAAAGAAGATAAAGAGAAGAAAAGGTGTCAGTCTTTTTTAATCTAAAAATGAAAGAACTCCACATGACAATCCTTCATGTGTAAGAAGCAGAGTGCTTTTACCTAAAGACACCTTACAGTTTCTAATAGATGAACCACGAGTGACTGAGTCAGTGACCAACAAGAAGCTGAGGCACACGACCATGTAAGCATTTAATAAAAGATTTTAACTGTCTGATTATATATCATCCTTTGTGGCTAAATGGTTGTGGAAGCTGCTTGTGACCAAGAAGACAGAAGTTGGGAGAAAATCTAAATACATAAATAAAAAGCAAACTGACAGTTTTTTAATATTCAGTGTAAGACATGACTTTTCAAACTATACAGCAATTGACTGATTGATTGATAACTATATTATCAGTGTACATCTGAAAACCTGCAGACAGGGCAAGTCATTTAAACGTGAACTAAAAAAGAAGTAGGCCAAGAACTGATCCTTGTGGTACAACTGTATTCATATTTTTAAAGAGTGACTGAAACACAACTTTGTTACATTGGTACTGCAAAACCAGCTTTAGTGGAAAACATGTTTTCGCTTTAAAACTAATAAGATGATTTTTTTCATCAACACAGATTGTAAAAATTACATTTAATTTTTTTTCCAAAGTTTAATAATCACTGTCATGATGACTAATGTCTGTGTTGTATATGTCATTCACATTAACAACGCCCAGTAAACTGTCCCTTAGACAGCATCGGTATGAACCAAGCACTTATTTATGCATCACTACATTATTTATAGATTTTAAGTGTATATCTACATCCATTTGATGTTTTCAATAAAAAAAACAACCAAACAATTTAATTGTTAAGTTTGTTAGATGTGAAGAAACCTATCAAGTTAGAAAAACTTTTGCATATTTCTGAAAAAAAAAACAACCCAAAAAACATGTCTTTTAATCACATTTTCTGTTTTGTCAACAGCCAAGAAAAGACTGCGGTTTGGGTTAAAAACACCATCTTACTAACCTGAAATGGCAGCTGATTTGTTTAGGAAAATCAACCTAAAAGTTTTGCATTTATTCTGTTTGGAAAAGAGGAAAGAAGCCTAAAAACTACTGTACTAAATGCCACAAGTTATTGGATTGAACTTTTGTTTATTACAAGCTTGAGCTTGAATCAGATGGGAACCCTTCTGATTCAGTCTGAGATTAAGAGCCACTACTTCATTGTGCTATGGTCACATTTAAAACCTTTCTGACTTATTTAAGAGGATTTGTCCAGACTAGGTCCCACGTGGATGGCTTGTAGCCTGCTGAAATTAAGATTTAATTTGCACATGTAAATAAAAGTAGAATATAACAAATGGTACAAATGACATATGCTGTAGAATCCATTTTATTAGAAATTGTTGGGTTTTAGCACAAAGGACATTACAAAATACCAAGGCCACATCCTACATTAGAAATCTAACAGTTGCTTTAAATTATTTTGTGAAAGTTTTTTCTCCTCTTCTCACTTTTCTACTTCTATTTTAGCCACTAACTTAGAGGTCAGCAGCAAACTCATTCACATCCCTTCACTGGTTCGTCATGGGACTGAGGGAGACCCCTTACTTCTGTCTGCGGAGATCCACTTTTCACTGGATGAGGCCGAGATCCAGGGAACTTGGTCACACACCAAACCGAGCGGGACCCGAATCACGTTGGTCACGTTTACCAACACCACAGCGATCACTGACATGATGTACCGCAACCACCTCCTCTTCAAACAGCACAACGTTTCCTTGCTGATCTTGAAATTAAACCAGGACAACGAAGGGGATTATCACCTGAGCCTCAACATAAAGTTTCACAACAGAAAGGGACGGGTCATCAAGGAGGAGAGGACTATCCATGTAACGGTGGATGGTGAGCCACTTGTTTACTAGATCTGATTATTCATATGATGGGGTTTATTGGGCGCAGCTCCAAATTTACCAGTGCTTCTTGTTTTTCTTCCCCGTAGTCCCCGTCTCCACGCCGCTCATTGAGAAGAGCCCATCTTATCCGCTTGTAGAAGACAAAGCCAACGTGACTTGGACTTGTTCTGTTGAGAGGGGAACACGGGTTGTGTTCCAGTGGCTGAGGGACGCTGCTGTGCTGACTCCCAGTAAGAGATACCACTTCAGCCAAGACAACTCCACATTGGTGATTAGCCCTGTGACAAAAGAGGACAAAGGAACTTATCGCTGTGTGGCCAGCAATGCAGTGACCCCGGGCAGGAACAGCAGTGGGGTGGAACTCAATGTTTACTGTAAGTAACTGTTTGTCTTTCCTAAGAAAACCTGTCTTTTTTGGGGTAAAAGTAGCAGCTTTAAATGTCACAATGATTATTTGAAAATGTAGGTTTAATCTCATTTTGTCTGCAGAATCCAGTTTCTTTTAGTCCCTAAACAGAGTCATGTTCTAATTGAAGTTATTTCTTACATACTGTTTTATCCACAAAAACAGGAACTTGGTTTTGTGAAAATGTTTCATCATATGTAAATTTCTGTGACATCAGCCTCCTCGCTAACATGTGGCTGTTATGGAAAAACATTTGCATGGCAGCCGACTTATCTTACCGTACTGCCATAACGGGTGAAACTTTGCTGATAAAGCTGTACTGGTTTCGTGAGCTTTAGGTTAACTTGAGGCCTTCTGGGAATTCACTGGAATGCGTTTTCATTTCCGCAAAACAGATGGTTTTTGAGCTGATGTGCAGAGTTGCACATCAGTTTTGACAGGGCTACGGTGTCTTTTGTTCCGCTTTGGTCCATTTGACACAGCTTTTTTATCAAACTGGCCATTTAAGTTCACATCGGCAGAGCACGTAAAGGTCACTTTACGACAATGTTCAACATGGTTTCATTCAGACATACCGAGTACAGTGACAGAGTGAGCCGTGGCTCATGAAAAAAATGGTATATACACAATACTGGACTGTACATCAAGTACTTCATATGGCAAAAGAGTTGTCATATTATCATACACAAATACTGTATGTTGTACTTCCATTGTAAGGGTGTTAATTTGCATTATAGTCAAGTCAAGTCAAATGTATTAATATATTATACTTTTCAGCAACATGGCAATTCAAAGTGCTTTATACTTTTTTTTATACTTGTCATCTGGTCAGGTTTGGTGTGCACAAACTCTAGTAGGAACATGTATGTTTCCCCTCAACTTATATCATCTTCTTCTGCAGGACTCACACATGCATGTCATGTTTCATCAGTCTAACTTTTAAATCCCTTCAGAGGGATTAGATAAATTAAACAAAAAGAAATATACAGTTGTATGTGAGATTCTCGTCATAGTGCTGGTCACGGGATATTGCAAGGACTCAGTGTCAGACTCATTTCTAGTTATTTTTGTGTTTCCTTTTGCAGAGATTTAACAAAACCATTGCTCATTGCAGTCACACCAGCAGCATAAGCTAGGAATGGGTCATATTTTTTGTGGCTTCACCTTTTGAGTAAAATAGGAAGTGAAGTGAAGTGAGATTTATTTATATAGCACTTTTCAGCAGCAAGGCGATCCAAAGTGCTTTACAACACAGAAACAACAACAGAATTAAATACAGAAATACAGAAATAAAAACATCAATCAGGTAAATTTTAGCTAATAATAAGATTGGTGAATAAACTTTCCTCTAGGAGGAGGCATTTGAAATACAGAGATAAAAACATCAAAATCAAATATAGATAACTATAACAGAGAAATGAGTAGTTTTAGCTAATAGTATGATTGGTATAACTATAACAGGTAATCTTATTGTGAGAGGATCTCAGTAGGTTTGGGTCTGATCTTTTAAGATCAGCTCAACTGTGGAAACCAATGGTCTAATGTACAAGGCCACTTACAATTGCAGACCCAGTATATTTGTTTTTGAGATCATTGGTTATTAAATACAGTATAAAAAAATTGATTTTTCGTGTATTGGAAAGAGAGAAAAAACGTGTAATACGCAGTGTGTTTCACAGAACAAACTGTCACGTTTCTCTGACCCACGCACAGATGGCCCCTACAACCTGGAGGTGAATTCGGGCCAGGGCCTCAGGACAGGGGAGGTGTTCACCATCAACCCCGGCGAGCTGGTCTTCTTTGAATGCCGGGCCGACTCCAACCCACCGAACAGTTACGTCTGGATCAAGAGCCACAACAAAACGGAGGTCATCAGCGAGGGCCCACGGCTGGAGGTGCAGCTCTACAGACTGGCCCAGGCTGAAGAGTACCTGTGCCGGGCCTTCAACAACGTGACGCAGAAACAGGACGAGACCCAGTTTACTCTGGTGGTGGCCAGCTTAGGAACAGGTGCGTAGAGGGTGGAATATGGCAACGGGGAGCAGAGCGTGGGCAGGTTTTTTTGGGATTCCTCTGCGATAAACACGGTAAACAACATATCGTGCCAAAGCAAAACTGTTAGGCTTTAAGAGACGGGGAGATGATACTTACCAATGAGAAGGACTGTGTGATTTTAAGAACAGCTGTGTTGATAAAATACTCTTCCTGGAACTTTTTTCTGAACTAGCACTTTATGAGTATAACATAAAAACATACGCAGCTATAATGGAAACTCTGGTTTAATCTCTGTTGCTAGGTTTCGGTGCTTGCTTGCTGTTTTAGAGTTCAGTGGCTGGGAAAGCAAACAGTGGATGACAGCTGTTGTATTTATTGACTAAGTTTTATAGCGTGTAGAGTTTGTGTACTGAATGCAGCATTGATATGTTGTCCTGGTGATACCGAGAGGGCGCGCTGATTATTACAGCTGATACCAGCCATGATTTAAAATGCTGTTTAACGAGTCAACTGTGGTCGAGTCAGACTTCAGTTTTTATTGCCATCAGAATCTCTCCCCAACTTTACCAGAAAAGCGTTCGGTTGTTACAGTTTGAGTGAGAAGTTTAAAAGATTTTACATCCCAGCTCGCCAAAGTGTGAAGGTTTATTTGTGCACACTGTTGTTCGTCTTTTTAGTAGGGTTAATTTAAAATGCAATCCTGATTTCCTTTTCTGAGCATGAAGATTTGAATCTTGTTTTGAGTGTAAGCTTAATATCCTTAGAGACAACAGGTGCTACTTCTGTTTCTAATACAGTTTAAGGAAAGGCTTCTGTCAGATTTAAAAAATAATAAAAAGAAATGCTTTGGTTGCCAAAGGCAGAAAGGCTTTGTATTACAAATGACACAAACAAAAGAGGCAACAAGCTAAAAATATATGAAGGTTAGCAAACAAACCAAGAAGAAATCAAGCTATAAAGCTGAAGCTCACATTTAATAAGTAGACTATTGCAAAGACAACAAAAACAAAAAACAGCACTGAGTTTGGTGTTTTAAAGTCACACAAGAAAATACAAGATTTTATAATTAATGTAGGAAGTTAAAAGTACTGTTTTAGTCAAAAAAATTGTTTCTTTAAACAGCGCACATGAGGATATGAAATACTTGGATTTCTGTCAAAATGTCACTTGAAGTTTGAGCTAAATGCTAACATTAGCATGTTTAAAGTTATGTTTTTCTAACCGTATACTTTAGTTTAACTTTAAAAGTAACATCAAGCTGCTTTATTTCTTAATGAAATGTGACTTACTGTTTTTAAGAATAGAGCTTTAAGAGATTTTAAGGACTTCTCTTTATTTACTTTTTTTTACACCCAACTTGGTTTAATTGTAACTCATTTTAGCTTTTAAGATTTTCTTTGACTCAAAAACAAAACTACTTTAAATACATTTAATTACTCAGCCTTGGTTGGCATATTCCATTCTTTACATAATTAACCGAATAAAGCTCTTTTTTTACATCTAGGTTTTGGGTTGTTGGCAGGATTCAAACCACATAAATTCAAATTTTTATGAAAATCCAGTCAGCCCGACGACTACTGAAGTATTTTAGTTGTGCCAAAATGGCGAACCGACTGTCGTGCACAGATCCACGTTGCTATCTCGCCTAACATTTGTCTGCCATGTCTGACGCTGTTGTTTATTAACAGGCAAAGAAAAGCACACCCAGAACGAGGGCTCTATGTCTCCGCTGGCGGCCATTATTGTCTGCTCTTTGTTTATCATCGGCTGTATGCTGCTAGTCTTCCTGAGGAGAACGTGTCATCCCAAGCGAGGTTAGATACCGTCTCATTCTCTTTGCTTTGACATACAGCAAGTAGTTCTCTAAGGATTTTAACTTTTTTTTAAAAATCCACACAAGTATAGGGGTAATAGTAAGTAACTCCCCTAAAGCCTCAAATCTGGACGTCTGAGCTGAGATGTGAATAAAAAAAGCTGTAATATTAGAATCTATTCCTGACATCCTGGCTGTCTGCTTTAAGTTCCCACACACTGAAGTTACTCAGAAATGTAAATAAGTTGCAAATTTTAGTCAAAGTGTAGGTAACCTGGGCAAAATAACTTCTCCATTCGAATAGGGCTAAGTATTGCTTAATATTTTACCTGCTGTTGATTGACAAGTAATTGTATTTTTCTCTCGTTCTTGTATCAACAGTGATCATGAGCATCTACAACAAGTAAGTGTCTTGAGCTCAGAAAATGATGCTTTTAACACTTGTACGAAGGGAACAATTGCTATTGTTTTTTTTTTTCTTTTTCGTTTTTGCAGACCCTTTTCAGAGCAGAAACGACCACATCGTTCAGGTGAGCTGCTGTTGGTTCACACCTACGCCCTGATGTGTTGTCAGAGAATGCTCCTGTATTTACAGCCAAACATGTTTAAGATCGAGCTTTGTTATGGAGGATGTAAAAAAAATGAACGAGGCTCTGGTTTGAATCTAGAGTTCAAGTCAGTGCAGAAAAACAAGCTTGGAGGAACATTAAAAAAGTAAACAAAGTTACAATAATTAATTTCCATTAAAAAGCAAATCAAGGTGCGATGGTGTCGTGATATTTATCTTACTCGGGCTCTAATGAGACACTGCTGCTGTTTCTGTAAATGCTTGAAAAATGTGCACCAACAGGTCACGAAGATGCAACAGAGGACTTTGGCATCTATGAGTTTGTTTCTGTAGCGGGGAAAATGGAATCCACACAGGTATTTATTTACAGAAGAAACACAAACCCTTTGAATTCATTTATATATTTCGATTTTCAAGTCTCCCGTATGTGGAAACCTTCCCCAGGCGTCGTGCAGGTCTCTCGCTCGCCTCGAGTTGGGTCAAGATATGCACACCACCATCTACGATGTGATCCGACACGTTCCCGAGTCCCCCAGCCAGAGTCTGCTGACGTAACTTCTTGCTGGAAACTTGTAACTTGCAGTCATTACGCTCGAAGACTTTAATTCTCTCAAGTCTTTATCATCAAAGCCTGAAGCTCTGGGTTTTGTTGCCCACTTTCTTTTTTCTTTTGTTGCACAAGGGATGGAAGAGACTTGTTTAGGTACAGAACCTGAATATGCACTGTTACTGTTAAGAGTCAGACAGACATTTGTTGTCTTCTACTTGATATTATTGTACAATAAAAATATATGTCTGGACTGATTTAAAAAAAAAAAAGTGAAACATGACTGAAGTAGAAATTTCGTTTTTTTTTGCAAATCAAGAGTGAAAATCATAATACTGTTTTATATTATATTACTCTGAAGCTCTTAAAATGGACCAAATATGGACCAAAGTATCGGTTTGAGAAACATATTCACCGACTTCACTGGTATATATTTTTAATAACATTCTCCACGAAGAGAGAGTAGATTTTCTGAGAAGTGTTATAGTGAATGCATTTACTTGTTTGTATCAAAAAGTGTGTTTTATTGTAAATATTGTACATGGATTATCCTGACAAAGCTTTATACAGATTATTCTATTTCTCTGTTTTGTTGTAATCTGTTAACTCCTAATTTCAAACTGGCTGTAGTAAAAAAAAAAATGGTTGATCCATTTTCTGAACGTGTCATTCCTGTAATTATGACTACAGAAAAAAAAAAATTACAAATATTGAAGTTTTTTTTGTCATTAAAAAAAAAAAACGAGAAGGTAGTTTTCTTTTGGTCGTCATTTATCTTTGAAAAATGTCCTTTTACAGATTATTTTCAGTGGCGTAAGTCAACTTGAATAAGAAAATGGTTGCCAAATAAACTTACTTACTTACTGAGCATTACTGAAGCATGTTATTAATTAGTATGATTCAAGGTGGTGCAATAATGTCAGACAGGTGCCATCGCAAACTAACCATCTCAAATTCTTTATCACACTGTCATATAGAAACCTGGATGCATTGTTGCTGCCCTTGTCACTTGGATAATAAAGCACAAACACACCTGATGTGTGTGAAACTTGCATCTAGTCTTTCTATGTCACCTCTACTCTGCTCAGAGAGCTTGCACTTTCACCTCTACTCCCTTCTGAATGAAGCTGTAGTTTCTTTGCATCCCCGAAGCCTAATTTTCTGCTTTTTTGGTAGAACGTCAGACGAGAAAGGAGCAAGTCCATAACTGGAATAAGTTGAGGTCCAAACAACTTTCATCTGGCCCTATCATTTGAGATCAAATGTTCTTTTTTCGATTGTCATACGGTAAGATTTGGCCCACAAAAGTAAACATAAATACAAGGGAAAAAAACAGTTTAGATCACAATAAGGAAATGGATCAACACATTTCTTTGGCCCTATTGTTAGGTTCCTTTGTGCTTTTTTTCTAGCTCTCAGTGAATCTCTTAACATCTTTAAACATCTTTAAACATGATCAGAAATTATTGTACAGTTTGTTGTGTGTTTGTTTTGTACTTTTAGAAAGGTATATCTGTTTACTGCACTAGCTCATTTGAATGTTTGCTTATTGCTTTCCACCAGACGAAAACAATGTGATTTTATCAGCAATTTGGTCTCTGTATTTTACTTGAAGTCTAGCTTTTTTTAAAGAATGGGGCTGGCAGCCAAGGCTCGAAACGATCGCTTTTTCTTTCACACATCCTGAAAATAAAAAAGCCGAAGCCAGTCAAGCTGTCAATTATTTTGTTGGTTCGCTGTCAGTGTTTATCAGCTGTCTTGGCTCGGCTCTCCCATCTCACACGATTCTGAGTTGTATTTATTGCTCCAAACTTGCAGCTGAGTGCCTGTTTCTTGCAGCATTTGGTGTGCTGGTATACTGTGTACCTGGCACAATCAGAACCTGGCAACAGCAGATGGACGGTTTTGGATGTGCAGAGTGCCCTCCACCTGGTCCCGCTGACACCTTGTCACAAGGAAATAAGAATGTGTGTGTGCTTGTGTGTGTGCACACACAGGTGTGTGGGTGTGTGTGCATAGATGACAGAAGTAAAGGGCTTTTGATAAGAAAGCAGAGACTTCAATTTAAGGGCAATTTACAAAATGGCGAAAGAATCATGTTATCAATTCTTCTGTGTGCTCATATTCAAGCCAAGTGCTTTAGCACAAAAATGTCATTACTTGTTAATATACGCTATAATATTCAACCCTTACACATTTATAAGGGTGGTATTTTAAAAAATGCACTATAGTGGCACCATACCAACTACAGAGAAATATTTAATTGTAATAATTATGGCCTACACAATAATTAAAAACACAGAATTAGTCAGATCCCAATTAGGCGTGGCTCAGTATGATCCCTTCTTCATAACAACATGGAGCCTATTGAATGTAGCTCTAATTATAGCTTCTGAACTGACTAACTGTGTGTGCTGCGTCTTTGTGGCGGCATCTCCGGGTAGAGGCGGCCATCTGTTCCGTCTCAATGTATGTTTAAGGGGAGGCTCCGCATGGTGGATGACTACCTACCAAAACAACAGTGGAGTAAATTTGCCTGAGACGAGCAGCGTCACCTTCATTTGACTGGGAAATAGCCCAAGGCATCACTAACCAGGAACTAGATCTCACACTGCCTTGCAGCATGTGTTGTCTGTAGGTAGGTAGGTAGGTAGGTACATTTATTTATATAGCACTTTTCAGCACCAGGCGACTTAAAGTGCTTTACAACACAAGAACAAAATTACAGACAGAGTTACAGAACATGACAAGATAACTAAGCTAAAACTGTAAATGCTGCTCAGCGGAACACCTGAGGGCACGATTACAAAGCTGGCTGAATGACTCTGTGTGCATTGCTTTTGGAATGATTTGGAGCAACTTGGAGGGCAGAGCCATGCAGGTCTAATAGCTTGGCAGAGATGGAGGTGTTGTGTGAGATCCCCTCAGACTTGAGAACAGGAACTGGAACTTAGTGCCGTGGCAGAGGTAGAGATCTGGGCAGGGCCCATGGTGGCAGAGACCTGGGCAGGACTTACAGCAGCTGAGGCAGCTGAAAAAAATGGCAGTGCAGAAAGTCGCAGGAGGTGCTGTATCACGATGAGGTTTTGGGGCAGGAGAATTCTGCAGACTGGGTTTGTGCCACGATCAGATGGACCAGGCATTGCAGAGTCACACTTTCTGGGGGATGGTGGTTTGATGGCTAGGTGTGTTCCCTATCTTCTTCTACATAGCCAGGCATGGGCTTGGCAGCCTCAGAAACTCCAATGGTGTAATATATCTGGGTCCTGCTGGGCCCATGACTGGTCAGATCCTAATGTAATGGATGCAGGCAGCATGTGACAACAGGTTTAAATAAAAAAAAAAGGTTATTCGTTAAACAGAAACAAAACCACGAGTTACATATAACAAAAACTTGGACTGAACAGGAGAGTTTGGTATGAGGATCTGACACTCAACATGAACTAAAACAGGAATCTAAGTACTGAGTTGGGTGATTAATAAATGAGAACAGCTGGGATGATTACACAATGCTAACAGTTGAGTGACAAGGCAACGCAGAGTAGCTGAGTGAAAAAAATGAGCAGAAAAACACAAAACTTCTTCCATGGAGCACATTATGATTCAAAATGTGACAAATAGTGTGATCAAAAAATTATCTATCTTGACCTTGGAGTTTGACTTGAATGATTTTAGATGGTTTCCTTGGCTCTTTATCTTCCATTCACATTATCCGTCTGATCAGCCTGAGGTTGCATTTCCTCTTGCGCCCACATCCTGGGAGGTCGGCTGCAGTCAGATGAACCTACAACTTTGAGGTCACAGATTGATGATAATGGCAGATAATAAAAGCGGTGATGCAATAATTGCAAGTTTCTTTATGAGTTAGTACACAGCCAAAGACCTCAAAAACATTCAAAGGTGCAAAATGATTTTTTTAAATCTTTTAAATGTGTATGTAGTTTCTTATTGGGACACAAAGAGGCAAAAACAACAACAACTAATGGAACATACAAACAAAATAATATCTTTGTGAGTTAAACTTTATTACTACCATCCAGTGGCATTAAACAGTAATACATGTTTTACAGTATAAAGAAGGTACAATAATTTTAAATTTTACTATCACAACAATGTTTTTATATATATAACAACACATATTTTTATTTTTAGTTGAGAATTTTGAATTTTATGCGTGAGAAATTCCATCAGGTAAGCTATCAGATACAAGTGCTTAAAAACCACACTTCCCAAGATACTCCAGAGCTCCACCCCCCAGGTTTCTTCAGTCACGTGACAGTCAACTATGGCGTCCTTCTCGTAGTGATAGAGGCTCACAGTTGTCAACAAGGCAGAATTGAAGCTGTAGCCGTTTAGTTGCCCTTTTCTCACAGGTTCATTTTACGATGCAGAAGATAAAGTCTCTCATGGCCCGTCAGGTGAGCGAAGCAGGTCTTTAAAAAACAAGAACATTGTGGCCGTTTGTCTCTGACAGCTGCAGGTAGCACGGCGGCTAGCTAGCGAAGCTAACTGGCTAATTTGACAGGTCGTCGCGCTGCTCTTTAAAGGGCGCTGTCTGGAGGAGAAGACTCCAGTTTTTAGCAAGCTACATCTCGGCTACGACCTATTTGTTTGGCATAAATATATATATATATATATATATATATATATAATCTGGAGCAAATCTGACACCCTTGTTGTTTGAGTCCATGAGCACACAACTGCTGCTGCTGCCGGGGGCGCAACAAAACCGGGTTTAGGGAAGTCCTCAGCTTGCACCAGCCCCGCAGTAATGTTAGATACACCAGTTTATTGGACGCAACAAACTCGCATATCGCTTTCATATAGCTGCGCGTCAGTTCCACTTTTTTTTTTTTTTTTTTTTTTTTTTTGCCTGAACGCAGCAATATCTAGCTGTGTGAGACGAGACGGGAGGAGCTGACGCCAGAATAAACAACATTTGACGCTTGTTTGTGGTTTTATTTTGGACAGGGCCTGAAAAGTCCCCAGGAAAGCATGTCGGACCTGAGTCCCGTGGAGAACCTGAGGATCCCCAGCAAGGTAAGCCTCCTGTGTTTATATCCTGAGGCTGAACTTCTCACGGTTGTCCATGAGGCTGATAAACGTGGACTGCTGCAGAGTTTTGTAAAACCAATCGATCTGGTTTCGTGTTCATATTCATTTGGTTTTATTGTGAGTGGCGGTTTGATTAATTTGGTGTTTGGTTTAAGAGTCATGGTAGCTGCAGTATAATTCTGAGTTTGTAAAACTCAGAAAGTTAGAGTTGACTCAATAATCACATAACAAACTGATTTTGATTGTTTAATCTGACCACCTACTTGTGTATAGTTTATAAAATTATCTGTATTTGTCCCAGAATGTTGAAGACATTAACTAATACCATCACTATAATGATATCCTATGCTCCTATAATCCTATGAGATATACGTATTGAGCTCATTTCACCCTCTTTTTTTTAACATATATTTCTGGCACTTGAGCAGAAAATTTGCACCTGTAATTATTTGGTGTAATTTAAGAACACAGTACTTTTTATGTTTTATTATTTCAAGTTCATTATTTAGGTCATCTCTGCCCTGATCAACTTACTTTTCTTTACCATGAATGGCAGTATTGGTTGTGTTCATACATTTGTAGAGTGTCCATAATTGGACCGTTTTTCAGAATCAGAATCGCTCTATTTCTCATCCATGCAGGGAATTTGTTGCCGGTAGATGGTCACACTCTCCATGTACATGCAGTTTACACAAAATATAAAAGTCAAGTCAACAAAAACAAAAATGCATAACAACATGAACAATGAAAATAAAAGTGCAACAACAAGAAGTAAACAAGAAGGACCGTTTCCAGCAGAAAAACAGCTTAGGTGTTCCTGATATTGATGACAATGGGAAATAAAGTATTTTGGTGTCTTGTGGTTCAGATCTTGGCAGATCTGTAGCGTCTGCCAGAAGGAAGGAGCTGGAGCCAATACTGACTGGGGTGTGAAAGGTCGATGTTCCCTGCCTCCTTCTTGACTCTTGTTGTTTTGAGCCTTTGCATTATTTACTTATATATTTAAGTTTGTTATGATAAAGTGGCATAAAACAAAGAAAACTACAATAAGAATCACAAAAATTTGCTTGATGTTTAGTCCTGACAGTTAGACAGAAGATTTAAGATGTCACAAACGCGCGAGAACAAACCCAGAATGACTTGACAGCTTTGTGGCTGTTTTTTGTTTGTTTTTTTCATTGATGTTCTGCTTTCCATCACTCTAAATCCATCAAACATGCCCGTGTGGTTTCCAGACAGTCGTGCAAAAACGACAAACACCTCCTGTTTATTTGAACTAAAAAAAGGCCGAACATCAGTCCTCGCCAGCTGATGTGAAATATTATCTCGTAAGAAAGCATTTTAACATTTTTCTCAGGTGGCCTTTAAAAAAGAAAAAAAAGAAAAAAATTGCCTCCAGCCATGCTTTGTCACAGGAAGCCTTTGTCATTTTGTCTGTCAAGCTCCGACGGAGGCTCTATTTATTGCCCAGTCACTTAATGCAACCACGGCTAGCTCCTGGCTCTGCTTCGACGCTGCCTTTTAGTGATAACCTTCTAAGTAATGTGTTTGGACGCCGACCAACGCTCTTCATTCTCAGCGCTCCATGAAATCAGGCCGGCTGATCAAACCAGATCTTTGATTTATTCCCTCTAAACTCTTATCTTAGTTTCATCTGATCATTTGTCTTATTGTGGAATCTCGTTTTGCTAAGGTGCTACATCCTTATTTGCTGTGCTGGTTAAAAACTCCCGTTGTTCCCTTTAAAATCTGGTTCTGCACTATGTTTTTGTATTTTTATGCTACTTGTAGCTTTTAGCTGTTGTTCAGCCACGTCTGTTTTGCTACTTTTAGCTTTTGGCTACCACATTGGTCCTTTTTTTTTTTTAGCTTTTGTCTATTGTTTTGTTCCTTTTAGCTTTTAGCTACAGTTTTACTCTCTTTTATTTCTTTATTTTTAGCTACCATTTTGCTCCTTTTTAGCTTCTGATCTCTTTGTTTAAACTTTAGCAACTCAGTTTCAGCGTCTTCGGCAACATTAGCCAGGTCATTCGGTGCTCAGCGTTCACACTGCTTTTTTGTAGGAATAAAAAGATCATTTTATCAAACTTGCGTCACATATTCAAAGACAATTCAAAGCTTCTAGTTGCTTTATTTGCTAAACACGCAGCGACTCAGACTGAGCAAAGATTAAAGAAAAAAAAAACTGGACATTTAATCTGCATCTGTAATCGGGACCTGAATGATTGAGAGCAGATGGGGGGGTTTCTGGAGAATAAGTTGATCATTTTCCAGGGATGTTTCTCTGTCTTGGCCTCGGTGTCAGGTGGCATGGCGAAACTGTGCGCGCAGTAATCAAACACCCCTTTCGGTTCAAACCTGAAATATTTCCCCTTTTTTGCAGGTGGACCAAAATAAATGAGTGTAGATGTTATCGCGCCTGCTCTGTTCGGGCTTTTGTAAAAATGGAGCGGCATTGGCTGTTGAGGCAGAAAACGAGACCGGCACTTAGCCTGGACGTGTGAGAGCGCACCCAGCGTGCTGTGTCCACCGCAAACACCCGTCCTGTTGTGTGTTCATCCAAAACAGAGGAGGTTATTATATGATGATTTTTTTTTTTGCGCTTTGACTTCACTGACTTTGACGCTTGGTGTCTCTGCTTACAAGAAAACGAGAAACCCCCCCACACGGACCAGGCTTTAATGCACCCACAGTCCTTCCTGTTTGGCGGTGAATAATCCATGACTGTTGTCACAGCGGGGAGGACTGTGTGACCTAACATGCTGCCGTGTTCAGGAGAGGAGGACCAATATACTGGACTTTGTGTGGTTTATAGCGTCGAGTGGAAATCTCTCCTCCTTTCCAACCGTTTTAACCTTCAATTCAAATCATTTATCATCCTTTAGGAGCTGACAGCAACATGTGGCTAACACTGAGAGCTAATGCGGGTCAGGATGGTGCTGAGTCACTGTACAGACTCAGGGTGACGGTTTAATTCATCCATCCCATTTACACTTCTGTGTGGGCTCATTTTGTTTTTTACATCATTTTAATGTAGTGACAAAACTACGAGTTTCACCTATTTATTCTCATTGTTTGACATTTCATCAACTGAGCACATAATGATTTACCTGCTGGTTGCAGAGCTACAGTATTTTAATATATTTCATTTTATAGCTCAGCTGCAAACCCCATAAACAGTTTTTTATGAGGCATGATTGACTCGTCTGTCCTGTTTGGATGTTGACGTAAGTTAATATTCCTCTGGCTGACGCGTATGATATTGTTTTTGCTTGAATATTATTGTTTTTATTACATTTGCAGTATTGGTTTTACAGGTTTAGGAAGTGACATACGGAGGAGCCTTTTTCTGTATGAATGATTCACAGGCTAGAGTTAAATGAACTAAAAAATAAAGAGAATTATCTAAAAAAAATCTGGACACAAAATGAATAAAAAGGCATTTAGAGAAAAGACCTTCAGGAAGCCTGATGAAATATTGCTTAAGACGGTTTTTAGGAACACGAGTCATTTTACTTGGAAGTAAAATACAAGGAAATGAGGGATGACCTCATACTTTTGGACAGTAATGTGTTTGTTTGCAAATACCATCTAATGAGGGATAGCACTGCAAGGACATAAACATCATGAGGACCAACACTGCTCTGCTTATTTATGTTCTGCTTGTCTTCAGGAGTCTGTCATATTTCTTTTTGCTCCCACGTTGCATTATTGGACGCTTACTTTTTTCAGGTAAAAAAAAAAATGTAAGTAGTTTTATATAAAGCTTTAAAAGAAGCTTTCGTGGGGGCTGTGGAGGTCAGGCAGTCAGAAGTATAAAGGCAGGATTGCTTTGCTGCCTTTATAAAAAAAGAAAAAGAAAATGCGCTCCTCTTCATCAACCTGCACTGCACCTAAAACAGAACCTCTGTGTGTAATCTTTTTTTTTTTTTTGACATGCAGTTCCTCAGTACTTCTTCTTTTTCTTTTTTTTCCATTTAAATCCCTTCAAATAGCTCCAAGCTATAATTACCAGCTTTAGTGGTTTTGTTCCTTTTTTTTTTTAAAATCTCTCCGCGTTTCTAATCTGCTTTCTGGGTTCACAGTAAGAGCAAACAAGCCCCTTTTTTTGCATTTCCAGTGCTTTGTGTTTAAAGCACTTGCACCTTTGCAAGTTGCTCACATATTTTCTGAGTCGCCATTTTCTTAGTTGTCGTTGTGTTGGCTCTCTTACATCGTTACACTTTATTGTGTTGGCATTGAAGTCGCTGAACACAATAAACAATATTATTATTTTTTTACCTCATATGACCCATTTTTATCACCAAATGAGGACTTTATAGAAGGAAAACTGGGCAGAATCATTCTGTAGGGCTGTTTTTGCTCCCTCTATTTCAGAAAAATTTAAATAAAATCAATCAATTAAAATTAAAGGCCTAGTTGCATATCACATGCTGCCTTTCAAGCCAGAGATTTAGAGAGAGATCATCTTATGGTGAAAAATGACTGAGGTGTAGCTGTTTTGGTTGAGTCTTCTGCAAAATTAGAAATAGACCAAGTAACTGTCGATCTTGGCTACTTTAAAAGAAAAAATTGGCCATGCCTGTGCATACTTATTTAATTACCAAGTAGGAAAATGAAGATGCAGCAGCTGATACAACCAGCTTACTGTAGCCCACAATTTAGTTATTTTTTAAGGCAGAATTCTCTTGTGTGTTTTATTTGTAAGTGAACAAATTCTTTTAAGGGTTGTTAAATATATGGTTATCTAAGATATATAATTATTGTTATATTTTGTAAAAAAAAACAACAACAACATTTTGGCCACCCCAAAAATGTATCATCATCTATCAGTTAATCTCTGTTTACCTCTATGCGATGTCTCAAGAGTGCATGCTCCTAGTATGTGTTGTAAATGACTCTCAGCTACTACCACGCCAAACTTTAGCTCAGTATCTGCGAGGTTGACTGAGGTAGAGCCATTTATGTGTTTTTAATGTTGATTAGCTGTGGTGGCTGTCTTCACTTGAATTAACTCCAAAAGGTAATTATTTGTAGATGTACAGCCAATGATTATTTCTTAAAAAGTGTCATTAAAACCCAGCCATGGTTTTGTGAGATATTTTGCTAACAGACAGACGGGCGGAAGCAGCGGCAGGAGATAATAAAAAAATGACCAAGGCATTTTGGAGTGAAATGTGTTGGAAGTTAATGGTCGGCAGTGCTGCAAAGGATTTTTAAAAAACAAAAAGCTACGGTCATCATCCATGAGTCATTCTTCGATTTTTGCTAAAAGAAATGCCGTTTGATGGTGTCTTTGTTCTTGATGTTTTTTGTTTTCCTAGGACAGTCTGAAATGAATGATGCATTCAATTTATTTTAGAAAATATTTGAAATTCTGAGCTGCACTGAAGAGATGCCAACAACTCAGAATGTTTTGTTACATAACCAGACCTAAAAATAGGATAAATAAATGACCACTAAACCAGTTTTCACTGATGTTGAGACAAATTACTTTCTTCACTCAAGTCAAAGCACTGTTTGTTGCTGAAGGCTTTTAGACGTTTGATCAGACAAAAAAAAAAACTTGAGGACAGCGATTTCATCTGAAACCAACCAATTTCTTTTATTTATTTTTTGCTTTGAGTTAAGTTGAAAACAGTTGCAATATTCCTAAAATGACTAAAATTTACGAAACTGATGTTTTGTAAATAATTGTACTTGGCTTTAATAAATGTATTTCAAGTACAGTGACACTCTGAAGGGGGAAAAAACAAGATTTTTATTTTATTTTCCTTTTTAAACTGAGCTGTTGAGAAAATTGTTGGTAACTGCAGCTGTTTTTCCTTGCCCTAATATCCCTACAACCCATTGATGTTCACTGCAGGTGCATGCTGTAACCTTTTCCAACCAGCAGGGGTCACCCTTTATATATCCATCGCATGCTTACTAAAAAACTTCGCATCGCCTCCTGGATAATATTGTCTAAAACTACTGGACTAATCTGATGAGCTGTACTGCAGAGATTTGCAGTGGAGTGGGACTTTTTTATATTTAATGTTGTATACACACAGAAGTTGAACGGTGATGAAGACGCGTTCATTCAAGAGACAGACTGGCCTCTGATTCATACAAAAAAACAAAACAAAAAAAAGACAACTCGACATCACAGATGCACAGTGCTGCTGCTTTCCGGTCAATGACAGACAGCGCTAAATGAAAGGTATAATCATTGCAAGCACAAAATTCAATAACGTCATCCCTGTAATCAGCAGTGCTGAAGCCCAGATTGTGCTGTTTGCCATGTTTGTGTCCTAATGTCCCACAAGACAGGCGTGCTAAACCGTCTCCCTCTGGCAGATGAGGATATAAACTCAGTTAAACTCGCATACATATTCAGTGCTGATTATGAGACGAAGGGTTTTTATTTTTTCCACCTAATGGATGATTCTTTTCTTTTGTGTCCACACCTTGATGTTTTCTTTTGTTTTGTTTTGTCCCCCCCGTCTCCACATTCAATCAGCACTTCCCACAATTATGCGCTTTGATTCTTTCGTGCGGCCCGTTAAACGTCCAGCACGTCAGCACACAAACAGATTTCCAATTTGTGCAATGAGACGACAATTTTGTTAATTTGCGACGAGGCCGGTGGGGTGTGGGGTGGTGTGTGTGTGGGGGGGAATGAAGGATGGTTTGTTTGTCCCTCATCCTTCAAAGTGAAATTTGATCAAAGCCTCCCTGATGGTTTGGATTTTTTATTTTTTATTTTTTTTTCACACAGGGCAGGCCTATTTCGTTTAGTGCCCACACAGCAGCGGCGGGGAGGGAAGGGAATTATTTAACCCGAGGTACGCTCTAAATGAGTCATTCACTCAGAGGTGTTTCAAGTTTTGCAAGTCATTCTCTGCGAACTGGAAGCTGAGGGAGAAAAGGACAGTCGCGCAGCAGAAGGACGTTTCCTCAAGTCAACCCAAGTAGCTTCATAGGAAACACATTATTGTATTGCTCACTCCTCTCCTTTTCCTCTCTGCTGTACAGTTTTGGTTTTTTTTGCTACGAGTGACTCATCCACACCAGCCCCCCCTACCTCCTTTTTCACTTTCCCTCTCAGTTGAGCTGATTTTCCCACCCACCCCTTTTGATAACAAAGCGTGATCTCCTACCTCTCTCCTAACACTTTTTTTTTTTTCTTTTTCCCTCCGTCTCGAACACTCACCCACACATTTCCCTGAGGGCTCCGGTTCACTCCTTTTACCCGATTCCAACACACAAACTTGCACAAATAATGAAAAAAAACCACTTTTATGCTTTGTTCCAATATTCTTTTTTTTGCCCTGCATGAAAGTAATACACAGTGTATAGTAGGTAGGTGTGAGTTCTTGAGTTGGATGATGATATAAACCATTAGGCACTCAGATGGATTGGGTAAAATGTGTTGGATGGTCATATGACTGTAATATCGGATCAAACGGATAATATAGCTGACAGTGCAGGCACACTGCTGGTGCCATGTCAGGAGGGTATGCCCCCCCCCCCCCCAAGTGGTGACTTGGTGCTGAACGCAGTCATACAGCCATTTTATTTTCTCCTGTGGCAAATCGACTCACAACTGTTGTAACTGGCTCTTAACATCCTGCAGATCGGCCCTGGGTCAGAGTTAAACGTCTTTAGTCTTCAGTCCACGCCTCCCAGTTACGGCACCACTCCAAACGCAACCATTTCTGCTCTAGTGTTAATGGCAGCAAGCTTCCCTTGGTGGGGACCATCTTGGGCAACTAGAACCCGTGTGAGCGTCCTTACGACGACCCAACCTCATGAAAACCCCCAATGTGACTCCTATCAAACTTCCTGAAGTGCTGGTAATGCCGTCTAATATGTCCACGAGGCCTCCTCAGGGTACGGTGACCTTCACTCGCTGTTATGATTGATGTTCGGATGCTCCAGCAACCGTGATAACACTCATGCTCCACTCGTGATGCCACCACTCGGGTGCTTGTTTTCGAAGAGGCACAAACAGAATCGTTCACATACCCATGGATGGCAGGTGCACCAAATTATGTTCAAATTGGACAATTCCTTCTGGCTGCTTGACTTATTTTTGTTAAGCTGCTGTGTGACAAGGTTATCTTGACCAATTTCCTCCATCTCCTGAAGGTGTCTTTTTAAGGGAGGATGAATGCTTATATGGGTATATTGATTGCATTTTGATGATCGCATCTACACTCTAATTATATCCTTCCATGTTCGCCTTCTTGCTCGGTAACCTCATGGCCTGTTTATTATGCCATCACACTTTAATGTGCTGATAAACTGCTGCATTGATTCTATGCAAATTAAAAGTTGGACTCAGCGTTATTGTCACTTGAAGGCATCCGCCTACTTTATATGTACAGCAAAGACGCTCAGCGTGATAATCCATGTTGTGTCATGTTATCATCTAAAACAGAGGACGTACAAGTCTTAGCATTCACAAAATAACAGTACGGATAACACTTTTCTTCACATTCATATAAATTAATGAAGCCCAAATGAAATGTTAATAAGAAGGTGTGACTGTTTTTGTTCTAGTTTAACTTTTTAAGTAACTTTTACTCGTATAGTTGCAAAACTGCAGCCCTTCCGCCCCATTTCTATTGACATGTGACTGCATGTCTGCTCATTAAGGCCCTCAGGAGAGGATGTGGGCTTAAAACACCTTCATCTAAAAGACCCACTGCAGCAATAAGCCCCGGCGGGATGCACAGCACGTTAATCAATAAGGCTCTGATGTTTCCCAGAGATTCTCAGAAGTCTTCGTCCTCCTTTTTTTTTTCCTTTTTCTCTCCCTTTGGGTCATTCGTGACTTCTTGTCTTTCCTCTCATGGCAGGCTGCCATCCCTCTCGACAGCTGTCCAGCAAAACGAGCAGCAGTCTTCACTCAAAACCTGTGATTAACTTTTTTTTTTTTTCCACACTTCACACACCCTCTGTTTGTCTCTCGTTCTCTACTTTCGGCTTACCCTGGTGTCTTCTCACTTCGATTTTCACCTTCACCTTCATTCCTAAACTCTTCAGCACTTTGATTTCCGAATCATACCTACCACCCCTTTGTGCTTTCATCTGGCAAAGTGACTCCTTTTTTTTGTTATTTCCATTATTATCCCCCGCTGCCAAAAGGCAAAAAGCTGGCGGTCATGTTTCTGCCTGTGACTGTTCCTAAAATATCTCCTGAACCTCTGGATTTATATCTAAAACTTATTAACTTTTGCAGTCAGTCCAATTTAAGATGGCTACCATCTGTTGACATTAGTCAGCACAAAAATGTTTATAACTCACTTTTACAGATATTGTGCTAAACTTTGATGTGGTTGTAGCAGTAATCGCAACACGTACTCTTGAGTGTGACATCTTGCAATATCACATGAGATCTCGCATAACCTTATTTTCAAGGTTTGGCCAAAATGGCGACAACGCCATCATTTCTCATCACATGATGAGCTTAATATTGAACGCTAGGCTTTTGTGACAACACGTGAAACTGATTAAGTGCTCATCTAAACAGCATATTTAACCCATTTGGCCTCTCTCTGCCTTCCCTCCCTTCTCGTTCTGTCCTGCAGGAGGAGTTGCGGGAGCTGAGGCAGCAGCCCATCGACCCCCAGGCGGAGCAGGAGATCATCAACAGCATCGAGGAGGTCTACTTCTCCAGCGACTCCTTCGACATGGTGCGACACGAGCTGGAGGTCAGAACTCACTACAAAACCATGACAGACACTGCTAAGTTCCCACGCCCCCCGCCGCTGTGAGAGCGATCGCATCAAACCCACCACATTTCACCGACTTTGATAAGAGGCGCGTTGCATCTCAAATGTGAATAAATGCTTTTTTAATTTTTTTTTTTTGCTTGTTGAGCCCCGTCTGAGTGGCAGGAATAAAGCTCTTTCTCACCTGAGCTACCGTCTCTTACACTTCTACTGAGCTGCATGCATATCATTGAGATCCAGATTGATGGATTGCATCTGCTCAACACAAGAAAGGTGTGAAATCTCATTAGATTTATCTTGGTATTGCTACACCATCTGAAATGAGACTCTCAGTCAAGAGGAAAGTAATTACCTATCATCCTTTGGGCCATGGATTCGTAATATCTTCTTTCTCTTGCAGAGTTTGTTTGCTGTTTACTAAATAAGATTCTCGACTTTCTTGACTAATCTGACTCGTGATTCGGCAGAGGGTTTTTACTATGTGCTTTTTTTCCTCCATTTTGCAAGAACAAAGGGTTACAGCTATCTTTAGCTATACATATCTTAAGTTCTTTGAAATTCATAGCGCGATTTCTTTGAAAAATTAAGACTCAGGGGCGAAAATTTGCTCCTTCAAGATAAATGAAATCCCTGCTGTGATCCTTAGCAGCAGAACTTTGACACCACTGTAGTTCTGAGATTAATGGGAGCTTTTTCACAAAGTTGAACGCCGGATGTGTTCAGAAACCGCATCCAGTCGGGGCAGAATCTGTGTTTATAGATAGAACTGCCTTGGGCGTTATTTACCGTGTTGGAGGAAGTGGACTATAAAGTCATCACGGTTACGTTTTTGTTTCTGTTTTGTGCGATTATAGAAGCTCCCGCCTGAGCTGAACCTGCAGGAGCTGGAGGAGCACAGAGACAAGCTCAAGAGACAACAGGCTGCAGTGAGTATTTCCCCGTTTTCTCTGTCACTAGCACTCGCGCACCGTCAGGAATGCCAACAAATGTCCTCTGTGCCAACAAGATTAAACGTTAAAAGCTGCAGTAGAAATACAATGAAGCACACATCATCTGAGTGGGCTCAGGAGTTGTGAGCTGCTTGTATTTATTAAAGCTAATGAGCGAATATACAAACAGTGGTATGTGTGTCATATAAATATTAGGTTTTTAACGGATTGGAAATGTCTGTGTTGCCAGATCTTAAAGGAGTGTGGCGCTGAGACAACGACCGGTCGAGCAAAAAAAGTTAATTTTCTCCTAATTAGCGGGACTGAAAACTATGTGTCAGACTGTTAGGTAGAAGTGACAGCCTGTGGTCTTGTTCACTCTTTCCTTGAGAAATAATAGACCCAGGACTTGCCGCTTGTCTTCTAAGTGAGTAGGTATAAAGGGGGAAAATATTGACAAGAAAAAGAAAATGACTCCTCTGTGGGCCTTCTCGTCTTTGGCACAGATTAACACGACTGGGATCTTTTAGGTTATACCTTTCTAAACTTTGTATACCGCTGCAGATTCTGATTATGCAAAGTTAACTGAATATTAAGAGATAAAAATCCCTCAACCCATGTAATGTGTTCATTGTTCTGTAAAGTAAACCCAACATCTGTTTATTGTTTCCAGGACAAGACGTACGATATAAGCATCTAAAAAAGGGGACTTTTAGCCATTTGAAACTGATTTTAGTGGTTTATATTTGATTTTTCCACAAAGTTTTATTAACACACAAATATCCTGGATGCAGTTAAGCCTAGTTTGGTTAAAGGTCCATTTTTTTCTGCACAATTTTGTCTGGAGTCACATTCCAAAACTGCAATTACACAGGACGTGTAACATGTCTGGGCCAGTTAGTACCAGTGGTCCTTATTTTTCCATCACAATCAGTTCTGGGCTTCAGTGTGGGGCCTTTGCTCTTTTTTAACAATGGTAAAAGATATGTTTACGGTCTAATATTACACACTGATGAGATAGAATTCAGTTTCCTTTCTGAAGCTGGGACAGAAAAAAACAAATTAAATTTGACAAAAATAACAGTTTTTTTTCTTGTTGGAATAACACACAAAACAAGCTGCTAGCAATGCACGTTTTTAACTAAATTCTTTCAATTGTAAAGTGCATTTTAAAACTTCTAATTTGCATAAAGCAGCAGCAACAATAAGCTTTGATTTCTAACCTTGAGGTGCAGCATTTGAAGCACGATTGGAAGTTAAACTCGAATGGAAAAAAGAACATAGACAAGGAAATTTTTTTGCACTTTTACCTTGCAAACCAAATCCGCTCACCGAATGAGACAGCGTTGGGTTTACTCTTGTTTTATTTTTGGAGTTTTTGAGTAAGAGCAGACGTAAGACACCCAGGTATGTGCCGTTAAACGCAGAAAAAGTAAAAAACGATCCCGGTGTTTCTTTTTATAAGGAGCGATTTAACATGCAGTGAATGTTTCAGCGACGCGCACAGAGTCAGCGTGTCACAGAGAAGGACAACGTATGGATTTATTTTGAGCTGAAGATGACTCATTCACGTCTTTGTCCTCGCGCTGATGACAAATTGATCACTCGTGTTAAACGCAGCCTTTGGGTAAAACATGATGACATATTTTTCGACTTTAAGGTTTCTAAAAGACATCAGCTCCAATTTAAACGTCCTCCGAGATTTGCTTTTGATATTGACCAAAAGACTCAGAAAATGAACGTGTCAGTTCCTGTGATATTTAACTCAGGTTTTGTTGCCTTTCTTTCTTTTTTTGCCTTAAAACAACCAGTTTTTATCGTTTCTGGGTTGACAAACTGGCCTTTCTGTCACGAATGCTGAAAATATATGGTTGTAATGACCAGTTAATTTAGGTGAAAGCTTCAGAATGAGGCTATAAGTAACCCCAGAGTCAAGATCAGCTTGTACCTTCAATTGACTTAGAAACCTCTTTTAGGAAAGGTGGGTGAATGTGCAGCACATATTCCTGCTCAAAAGTGAAGCCGGAATGATTAAGACATAAAAGCCTCGTATATGGCTTTACTTACCAGCAAAAAAAATGCAATTTTATTTTAGTTTAATTTACTGAGTGCAGTGTGGTCTCATAAATAAACCCAAAAAATGAGGCCAAATTTTGTTTCAGTTCTCCGAAATGTATGCTGACTTCACCTTGAGGTTCATTTTATTAGTTTTCCACAAACATGGAGATAATAAAAACTCCTTAAAGCTCCTTGCACTTGCCCTTCACTGTAGACATTTAATTTTAATACAACGACATAACAAAAAAACGCCAAAGAAGAGCATCTTGAAAGCTTCTTTTTCTTATTTTAATAAAAGATGTGAATTTGCTTTTGCGCCGTAATCTCTTAGCAATTCATCACAGCCTTCTAAAAATTGCTCTAAATCCCAGTCATCTTCCAAAACATGCCACAGCCAGCAGTACCTTATAAAGTGTATTGAGCTTTAAAGGCTCTTTGACAGCTCTAAAAAAAAAAAAAAACTGTTTTCTCCTATAGAGAAAGATGTTGGGGAAAAGTAAATGACAGATTTTGGTCTGATCTTAACAACACTTCAGTTCCTGAACTCTTAAACCACAGTCCTTTAACATCAGTGCCGGGGTTTCCTTCTAGAGGAGTGCCATTTTCATAATAGCCATTATAGCGAGGTCACTTAGGTGTTTGCAATTTCAAAGAGCTGGCCTGTTTAAAAAAAAATCTATTTATAGAAGCATGTGGGGGAAGAAGCAGCCTTTTTCTCCCTGCTGCTGCAACCCTCACAATCCAGAGTCGATTTCCCCCTCCTTTAGCTGACTTGTCACCATTCTCTCCCTCAGCTTGGTTTCTTTTTGCACTTTGCCACATGTATCCTCCACCCCACCCCCCACACATACACTTCGCATTCCTCTGTTTCCGACACGCCACCTTTCCTCCACTTCCCCTTCCTTTTGACAGTTTTGGCAGCAGCCCACGGAGCTGCGTGTTCAGCTGAGAGGATGCTCCAGACTTTCGGCCCCGTGGCACGGCGAAGGCTGCGCATGTTAACCCCGACGCAAGACCGCACGAGCGCTCTCGCATGTTTCCCTCTCCGAATGAGAGCGGAGGTCTCCTGCTTCCCCTCAGCTTCTGGCACTCAGCCCGCAGGTGTCTCGTGAGTCCTGGGAATTGATCCAGGCCAGAAGATTCGCGGCCAAGTTTTGTGTCGATGCAAGTGTGTCATCCTCAAACCCTTGACCTGTTTAGTGACATAATGTATAAAGCTCTTTCATGAGAAGTCCAACCATCTTGTTGATTAGTCTGACCTTTTTATTAGGTCTTCAACATTTTAAATCAATGACCGAAAACATTCCCCGCCTCAGCACCTAAATGTGACAAACTAATAAAAGATAAACAAAAGGGGGGAAAAAACAGCTTAAAATAAAACAAATAACATAAGAAATAGGACTTGTTACATATACTGTATTTTCCGGTCTTTAAGGCGCACTTAAAAGCCTTCAATTTTCTCAAAAAAACGACAGTGCGCCTTATAATCCAGAGTGCTCAGTTCAGTATAATCTGACAATCTGTGCCGTTACCGTAGGACAGAAAGGTTATTTCAAATGGTAGAGCCTTACTGTACAAATTCAATATGATTATATATATATTTTTTTCAATTTAAGAAAATATAGGACCTCTCTAATCCAGCTCATATATGTAGGTGGAGCTACAGATTTCCAGTTTAGCAAAATTAGCCTCCTGCCCAGCAGTTGTGAATGCTATGAAGTCCTTTTTAGCTGGAGATCCAGCGAGGGAAGTAGGCCCGAACAAGGCAGCAATTTCTTCTCCAGGTACATTAAATAACGTGAGAACATTTTCAACCCAGAGCCATTTTATTGAGGGACAGCTTCAAAACATGTGATGAATTTGCTGTGGCCTGCCGACATCGTTCACTCGGAGGGGATACTGTCAGATATTTTTGCGACTCTGGCTTTAGTACAGTCAGCTTTATGTAGAGTCTTTGATCTGTTAGTCCCACCTTTTTACTTTTTTAAATGTTTACCAGGAAATGAGATGACATTTTCGCAATTTCTCCAAACGCAGCTTGGCCTGAGATGACTTCTGTGTTGATTTTATGTCATATTGAGAATAGGTTGAATTTCAGTCATCAGTTAACATTTTAATAAATCCTGTGAGCGTTATTTCCTTCCCTCCAGGACAAAATGAATGGACATGTGGCGTTTTTATGTAAAGACTTTAATTTATACCTTCAGTGGTGAAATAAGCTTGTTAAAAAAAAAAAAAGTTTGCTTTGTATCAGCAAAACAGCACAGCCGGAGTAACGGGGAGCCCGTGTGAATGATTGAATGCTCCGACTTGGTTCTGTACGGTGAGTTCCAAGGCCTGTTTGGCACTAAATCAATCTGATGCGCTTCAGACGAGACGCAGGATGAAGTTAAAAATATGCTAATGGAACCTGATCAAGCTGCTGTTTTTGTTTTTCTTTTCATCTGAAGTTATTTGGCAGTGTACAGCAAAAAGCAAAAAAAAAAAAAAAAGAGTCAAGATGTTTTATTTTTTGGTTGTGAAATCATGTGTGAGGGTTGTAGTTTATCAGACTAATGGTGATCCCCCCCAGCGGCTAGTATCATACAGACTATATCCCTCAGTGGAAGCAATAATAGTGCTTTTAGATTCTCAGCATCGGGCCGCCCTGTGATGGCCTTTTCTTGTCGTAGCTGATGTGGAGAGTCTCCTCACACGGTACTTCTGTCAGCCACTTCACACTGGTGAAAAAAAAAAGCAGCTCGGCGTCGGCAGGATCACGTGCGCCCGACTAGCTGGAGCACTTGAGACGAGAGCAGGACAGATACTACACAATTTGCGCCACACGTACTTCAGCCTGTGTTTACCATTTTCTCCCCCACGCTTACTGTGTGAGGAGGTGCGCTTTACAAACTGGCATGTTGACTCGTATTAGCATTAAATCGTCTCCATGTGGTGGAGAGCGACTGTGCTTTTTTTTTATTTTCCTTTTGTATCTGAGCTCAGTTGGATTCTCTGACACAGTCTTATAAATCTCATCTGAGGGTTAATTGCCTTTTAATTCTCCAGGGCTTTCCCGAAAAAATATCTTTCATTTTTTTATCTCGAATATTTCATGTCACCCAAAATCCAGCTAATATTTGAACCTACTGTAACCTTTAACTTGACTATGAACGTACTCCCTGTAAAGTATACACATGGATACTGCTGAATTCAAAACTGCATTCCCAAATCCACATGGATGTAACGATCTTAAGGGTCTTTAAATGAAACTTGAGAGCGAACGAGGATTATAGCCTCTGCAGCAGTAATGAATTCTGTCCCTGTGATCAGTTTCTGAAAATGTTAAATTGCATTATGCAATCGTTGTGCAAACCTTGCCTGGACGCCCCCGTATGTAAAAATGGGGCTGGGAAGGATGTTACGTGGTGAAAAAAAAAAGAAGAAAGTTTCAGGTAGTGTGAGTTGCTTAAGTTCAAAGTAATGCTATTATGCAGCCCATTTTTTAAAAAGTCTGACAAATTTTGATACATGATAAAGTCATTTTTGTGTCAGATTTACAGCTCATGAGAGGTTTAATAAATATGGTTTAAATCTTCCTTCCTAGGTTTACTTTCTGCTCTCCATGACACTCATCTCCCCTATAAACGGGCAAACTTTTAACTACCTCAGAGCCTAATTAGTGCAAGTTAATTAGGATCTAATTGACTCATACATTTCTTTTAATTTTTGCTGAAAGTAGCAAATATCTTTGAAATGCGAAACTCTGCAGAAACTTACTCGGGCTAAAGCACATTTTTTTAATTTTGAAGGGAAGCCAAATTCAAGTATTTTCATCTTTCTGTCCGGAGTATTTGAATTAGTTTTTCTTTTCTAATAGTTTCTAAGTTAGAGTGTATGAATATTCATTTTTCTCTCGTGACCATTCTTGTTTTTTGCCTTTTTCTCCCATTTTGCCTGCCAAGGCAAGTAAATAATGAATTTGTCATCTAGTTGTGTTTTAGCTGATTATTCCTCATTGACAGTCATTGGTTTTGCTCCCTGTGCTGTACTGGTTAGGTCATACAGTGTCCTAATATGGGTATAAATATGAACATGTGTATTATGTGTGTGTGTGTGTGTAAAAGCAGGCTCAGAAGAAATTTCTTTAACCCTGTGACATAGATAGTGTTAAATTATTCACAGCTGTTTTAATGTATTTACACTCCTTTGTTCCTTTCAAAAGTGTATTATTGTAAAGTGAAAGTGGTTAAGTGCCAATAGGTGGCGTTGTGGCATTATTTTGACATACTTCGTCAGTTCTGTGGGACTAAATGCTTTCATAGTTTCATTTGTCCACTATTTCCTTTTACAAAAGTTGCTAATTTTTTACCAAATACAGATATACATATTTTTTTTAGTATCCTGCTTGAAAAATTTACCATTAAAAGCAAAAAAAAAAACCCCAAATTACCAAGCAGCTTATGCTAAGCCACATTTGCCATCTGCTCAAGTCTTCGGTTTGCAATCATGCATGCATAGCACATGTTGAAATGTCATCCCCACCTCTGCCTTCATCTGCTGCATACTAACAGATACGACCGCCTCCCTCGTTACTTTGAAGAGTCAGATACTTTTTCTCTCAGAAGGCTCGTCCTGGTTTGTGGAAGTTGTGTGCTGATACTCGGTGTGTTGCACAGATGCAAAATGATGGTTCATGAGAGGAAGACTGTTGGCTGAATTAGTAAGACAACAAGCAGCGTATTGTTTTTTTATATATATATTCTTAAACACGGTGTGTGTTAATTTGGATTAACTCAGCTTGACAGACTTTGTAAGCAAACAGGAAAAAGGAACTGGCACATTTTGGAGCACGTGGTGTTTGCCGGCATCATCCCACCCAACGCTTGGATTTATTTTGAAGGGAGGCGCTTTAACAGATGAGTTCAGCGTGACCTTGTTTGTGTAAGGCTTCAGTTCAGTTCGTTTTCACTGCTCCTCTGTGCTCCGCTGCTTTTTCCATCTTCCATGAAACTCGCGGGCGAGCCCTAACAGGGGGCTCGTACTCCTTTCACAACCACCGCCTGTTTCATAAGCGGGACACGAGCTCTTCATATAATTACAATTTCAGAATATATATGTATCGAATTGGTAAAAAGGGACAATGGTAGCGGGTGGAACTTTCTAAAGCACAGCAGGAACAACAAATGCAGAGACCCCTCTTAAAGAAACAAGATTTTCAGTTGAGGAAGACAGTGAATGAAATGACACTGAGAAAGACTCTTTTTTTTTTTTTTTTTTTTTTTTTAAAAAAGCTTTGGCTTTTTGGTGCTCTCAATACAGATGCCATGATTGTTATTCTTGGCCCATCCTCAAAGGAAGATTACAGTGTTCAAGCTGCTTCTGTGGAGTGACATCTAGGAGGAACATCAAAATGCTCCTTTGCTCTGCCTTTTTCTTTTTTTTCTTCTTCTTATTTGCTACATTTTTTTTTACTCTGCTTTTTCTCTCTGTAGGTTTCCAAAAAGGTCGCTGATCTCATTCTGGAGAAACAGCCTGCTTATGTCAAGGTAAGATTTCTACTTCGAACCGAGGCTTAAAACCTCCTTAACAGTACGTGGTTTCAAAATAAAAGAAGAATACAAAGGAAATAAAAGCAATATTGTATTAAATCTGCTTTATTTGCTTCTGTTTGTTTTTGCATTGTTCCAGTGTTCAGTTAGTTTAGATGAGCTCACTGCACTGATTTCTATCCAGAATTTTTTATTTGTATTTTTTTTAATTTTTAGCCAAATGTTTGCATTAATGAAGGGAAAGTCTGATTGATTGCTGGCTTTTTCTCCAGTACATCTCAGTGGGGTTAGGGTTTTTTGAATCTGCACTGAATTAATTCTGACATAGTAACACTTTTGCCATGAAGCAAGACCGATGGAAGACCTGGTCATACATTACATTACAGATGACCTCTTTTATTTTTATTTATTTTGTTGTTTCTACACAATTGCTGAACCAAGACCTGGTGAAGTAAAACAGCGGATCACTACTCCACCACCCACCTGGTGGTCACCATGATGGGTGCATCGCTGCATCTGCTGCTCTTTTTACCCCCAATCATCTGCCACTCTGAAACATGATAAATCTGGACTCCTCTGACCACACATGTCCATGATTTTAATCGAAACCTTTTTCTTTAATTACCCTAACTAATACAACACATCAGTAGGGGCCTAATGCTGTGAGTTTGGTCTCCCTTTTACTTTTCGACCTGATCAAATTGTGGCAAATGTTTGTCTTCCTTAAAAGTGATCGTTCACCACTGTCCTTCCAGGTTTTAATAACGCAATGGACAGCCAGTTTTATTAGTTTCGTAATCTCCTTGGTTTTGTCTTCTTGAGGCCAACCAATAATTTGACCTTTCAGAAACCGAGAAGCAGCTTTTCCAGTGCTGTTTTCCAGGAATGAGAATCTACTCATTACGTCAATTATGCTGAATAACTAGCAGCCAGCTGAAACATAATAAACCTTGCAGTTCTTTCTATTTGCTTAGTTAAATCCAGATGGAGCCATTTCTTATTTTTATTTTATTTTTTTGCTGGACAGTGCATATCAGCTGCCGAATTTAATTACAAAACATTTCAGTTATATTTGCCGCTTTATTGTTTTGTAATTGCTTTTTTTTTTCTCAACTCATATCAATTCATGTTGTTATTGAACATGAGATAGTTCTGATGCTGTCAGGCTGAACTTTGGTAACCCTGGCAATAGGAAATTGCACTCCATCCACAGATAAGAAAAATGAGCAGAAGTAGTCTTGTTTTTATTCATGAAACCAGTCAGGATGTGAATTAAAATGGAGTTCGTCAACCGCCCTTCTCTGATTGCCTTGTGATTTTTACAAGAAGCCAAGCCTTTGTGTTTTAAAAAAAAAAAAAATCTGTACAGTAAATTAGTCTGCATCTCTTTGGACAGAGACAAAAAGAGGTCCAATCTGTAATTGTGATAAATCAGAAAGATTCTCTCGACCAGTTGTTGTTGCAGAATATACACCCATTCACACGAAATCTTTGTTTAAAACTTTAGCAAGCAATGAATAATCCTTCAAGGCATGCTTCTTTCATTTAACTCATGTTTGGTAGTTTGAATTCATTAAAGTTTTGGTTCCCAGAAAGGACAGAGCTGATGGATGACAGCTCTGAACTTTTGTGACTTTAAGGCCATCTTAAAGTCTGTAACCATAAATTACTCTTAATACTTCGAAACCCCATTAATATGGCAAAGTTATGGTAATAGTTGAGTGCATTTCCAGATGTTTTCAGGCATTTCTTCTGACCCGCCTCAAGTCAGATATGTCAGCGTGCTGATGCTGCTCCGGGCTCAGAAGGCAACTTGTTTTCTACATCTGCAGGACTCCTTCCACAGCATTTCCAAGCTCTAAAAGCTACTTTATCTTCTAACGCTTTTTGTTTTTCTTAGATTACACATATGAGTTCTACGTAGGGAAAAAAATGAGATCTTACGGTATGTTGTTGGACATTTTTCTTTCCCCGGGATTTCTTATCTTTTCATTTTGACCCAGTGTAATGTTTTATTAAAACGTCTACGCAGAAAACACACAGCCGCAGGACTTTAATCCGTTATTCCCCCCCTGCTGCTCTTTTGCTGTGTATAATACATCAGCGGACACATAAATCCCACAGACACGTTCACTCATGCCTCAGAGCTTGAAATGGCGAGTCGCTAAGCATCTAATATGATTCATAGCAGCGCGGTGACCAGCCTGATGGCTGCTGATACCCGCTTGGGACACACGGCCTCCACCTGCGTATCCTTTCCCATCAAGTTAAAGATTATATAGAGTTCAGAACCGTTATCATTGATTCATTTACTATAATTTGGAACTATACATAATTTAGCTGCCAGCATATTGGTTCATTAATTTTAAAAACTCTGAATAGGTGCTGAGTGACGTGATCTAAAATGACAATCATTTTGGGGCTTTATTGCAAAAGATGATATCTCGGTATTTTAAAATATGCTCCTAATTACTGTTTTCATGTTAAATTCAACGCTCTAATGCATAAAATGTTATCAGTGTGTCAAATAAACCCTTCTGCTGATAAAAGGGTTCAATATGAATGAACACGAATGAGATTTTTCAGGATGGTGGGTTGTTTAAAGTCTACTGTGAAAGGAGCATCAATAGCATGTGGTAAAAACAAAAACTCTCAGTGTATTAGATGGCTAAAAGATCATGACAATTTATACTATATGCTTGCGATATACTTATTTAAGGTCTTGTGTATATTTGATCTATCGCCCATCCCTACTCGAAATTAAGCACGAGTTTAGGACGTGGGCCACTAAAATGACAGCAGCATTAAACGTTTCGATAAACTGCCCACTCTTACCTCATCCGTTTAAAACGAAAAGAGTAAAGAACAAAGTTTTCAAACAGCATGACCTTGAGAACTGGATTAAATTTCCTGGCCAAAAAGTGTATTGACTTTTTACCAAATGGCTCTGATAAGATCACTCAAAACCATTACAAAAGGGTGAAATTGCGCTATTGTTCACTAGATTATCAGTATAAACAATACCCTTATCCGAGTCTGTGTTTTTGTCATCGTCTTTGACCCCCCCCCCCC
>NC_051434.1:12807591-12860143 GCF_001649575.2 Kryptolebias marmoratus
TTTTTTTTTTTGCCTCTTTTGTTTTAAGAGTCGTCTAGCATTTGGGATCACCTTCCATTCAATATAAACTAGAAAAGAGAGCCTGTTAAAAGGTGATTAATGTCTTGTAGATATGTTCAGTTAACCTTCCCGTAACATATGGACATAAAAACACACCAAAACTGAAAGTAATTATTAGTCAGACTCCGCAGCCATGTGACCTAAATGACTTTGAGTTTTACTTTCTGGTGGCTTAAATACAACTAAGTGAGTGAGGCAGAGCCCAAACAGAAGCATCTTTTTAATGTAAAGGCAGGTTGAGTAACAAGGAGGCAGTGCATAGTCAATGTGCTGAAGGGTCACAGAGTGGACCTCTTATGAATACATGAATAATGGAGGCTGGAAAGTCTCCCTTATGACTTGCCATCTTTATAGGTTATTGCAGTCATGTCCATAAGCTGTGACTGTTCAAGCTGGCTGTTAAAAGCTGTCTAACCATACGTTATAGCCCACCACCGCACAGTTATCGTTCCTCCTTCCACACAGGCTAAGCCGATTCAACCAGCTGTCTCTCCGTTTAAGTGTGCCTCCCAGATAGGGCAGACACCTCGAAGCTGTGATGTAACAACACATTGGAGCCTCAGGCAGAAATCGCAGCCCTCATCATGTCGAACGCTCGCGTCTCAGTGGCGGTGTGTTTGTGTGTTTCCACCCGTACGCCTGTGTGTTTGAGTTGTCTTATCCCTTTCCAGTGTGTCTCTCTGCACATATCAGAAGCCCTGAGTGTTTCTGCCTTTTTTATAATGAAATCAGTGTTTTGTTTTGTTTTTAACTGCTGTGTGCCGATAATGGCAGGCACAGTTTGAATGGAGATTGCTCAGCATAATGTGTGTTTGCTTGGAGGGGATTAGTTCCTGTTGGAGACTGAAATAAATGGCTTTTCTTAAGCTAGATTTGCATCAGAGTCTCCTTTTTAATGATTTTAAAAACCAATATCACTGTTTATATGGGTGGAACTAGTCTGCGTTGTTGATATGCGTGTCACCCATTGATTGATTTAAATTCTTGATAATTTAAAAGCTTCTTTTCTGTTTTTTTTGGATAATAAAAAGTTTAATACTTCAGCTGGTAGACCTACCTTAGACGGCTTGCGCACCCTCACTGTGAACCTTTATGTGATAGCAAAGGTTTACACTTATTAATGGCACTACAAACTGAAGACTTGGCTCTGTGCTTGCAGCGTAAGACTCCATCAGCTGGATTCAGTGTATAAAATTATTCTTCAGCTGGACCTGGTAAGTCATGTGGCCAGTTCCCACTTCTTAGCAGACAAGGCCGTCCTTTAAGTTTATTGTAATGCTAAAAGCTGTACCAATGCTGCTGTGGTTCTTAAGTGCATTGTTTTTTAAATCATGCATATGGTGATTGCTGCCTGGATGCAAATGATTTAGTTTTATATGAATGTTTTATTAGTTTATATCCCAGAGGAGGGCAAAGGGGTTAAGTTAACAGGGGACCAGTAACATCTGAAAGGATCCTATATGAATATTTTAGGATTTTAGGCTGTCTGGTGTTAGATGGAACCATTTGGATGCCTGGTGTTTATTTCTGTTTGTTTATTTATTGAGGATTTTTGTTAAGTGATTGTAAGATTATTAATTTTATTGTTATTTATTTCAAGTGATTGTTGAGCTGTTCATCGTCAACATGTTGTACTTTGTCGGAGGACGGTTGCAAGCTGGGTTGATCAGAGATTTATGGGACTGTTAAATGCAAACCCAGACTCATTTGTGGGTCATTTTTGTCGTATGAACTGAAATTAGGGTTTCCAGGGTTAAACGGCGAACAACAATTTGAAATTTGTCAAGATTTAAACAAATGCAACCAAACTCTCTGCAGACTCACCTTTGTGCAGACATAATGTACGTTCAGCTTGGTTGGAGAGATTGCCTGCTTGGAGTGGTCTTCTCTTGGACCAGTGTTCAACCTTGTGGGTGTTTTGCATCACATGATGCTTGTACCTCAGGGGAAAAGTCTTTAATGAAATATTTCTCGAAACTTATCATGATCTTTGTCAGCAGTCAAAGATCATGAGGTGAGATTGGTTTGCCCACAGCTGAAGTGCTGCTTTTACTGTTGTTGTTTTTTTTTTATTACCGTGGAAAATTAATTTCCTCAGACCATATTCTGTTGGCAAAGGATATTTTTTCATCTGACGATGTTATAGGGAATTTATTTTCTTAGAACACTGGGCCTTTTTTATTTTTTATTTTTTTTCACTTTTGAAGGGTTGATATAATGTCGAAAAATAAGATCAAACGACCAACTTCTCGCACCTCAGGCATGACATCTGGCAGCACAAAAGGGACAAGAAATGTCAGCCCAGCGTTGTGTGAGGATGTTCTTGTGCTCAGCAGAGGTCACCGGAGTGGGATAATTGCTGAACTCTTAGAGCAGAGTGCTCATTCATACGCCTTTAAATGTCACAACTCGAAAGAAAGGAAGGGTTTCTCTGCATTTCTGTGTTTTCAACAATATTCTCTTGAACTCTAAGCTCTGAGTTTGGCAATGGAAATTCACCTCTTACCATCACAACATAATTTATCAGCTCACAGCAGACACCTTCACAGAAAAAGATACTTTGATATAGGTGTGGGGAAATGCTGTTTGTATCTGTGCGATGTTTAGGGGTAATGAGGTGCCTTGGAAATGGTATTATTCAAGCCACATCTTGCCTCTATCTAATGACGAATATGAATACATAATGCTGCTTTGTTTTAATGATTGTAATTTGTGTCTCAAGCCATTATCTATGTTCACAGGAGCTGGAGAGAGTGACGGCCTTACAGACCAACCTGCAGCTGGCAGCAGTCATTTGCACTAATGCAAGGAGGTAATGACGTTCTGTAACATGCTACCATCTCTCTGAAATAGTTTCTCAAACAGCTTGTTAAAACTGCGTCTGCATACTAAGTGCTTGTCTCATAACCATGATCATTTCCCTTCATGTAGTCTCAGTCCTGTTGAAATAGATGGTTTTCAGCTCTCTTTGATCGCACAATGGAAGTGGTTCTGAAACGTGGTGAAAGTGTAGTAGAATGGCATTCAGTCCGGCTGCAACCTTGACTCCTAAAAGCATTGAAACCACGCAGCCTGTCAAAAAAAGCCTTCAGTTCCCTCTCAAGCCCTGTCGTATTTTGTAAAGAAATACAAGCCCTATTGTGCTGTTTGGTGTAGGGGAATGAGTCTTTCTTAAGGCATGAGAGGTTTCGTGTTTAAGTCCGAGCCCCCCACTTTTACCATCAGGCTCAAGTGATTGCAACAAAAGGGAGACACAACATATGTTAAAGTTAATAAAAAGGAATTGATTTAATCTGTTGCAACCAAAGTGAAGGTTTCCACTGCGAGATGTGAAAATGAGCCAGATCAGTGTGCATGGGTGAAGAATATCAGTGCAAGATGGAAACAAAATTAACCTAACACACAAAGATGGCAGAGTAACTGAAGAGCCATACTGTCTACCTTGCATTAATTAACCAGCTGTAGAACAGAGAGGTATTTGCCTCAAGATCTTCATCTTTAGACAAGAAAAAAGCTGTTTTTCACATTTGCATTTGGTCACATTGGTAGCTGTTGCAACAATCCAAGCCAGAAATATTTGTTTATTCTTCCTGGGCGTCCGCCAGAGCTACTTTCTCTTATTAAACTAAAATGCCAGATATCTACATATCCTTCTAAACAGTCCTGCTGTAACCCTACTCATGTTGTTTTTCTTGTACAACTCATGGCATGTTTACCTATAAATTGTCTTTATAAAAATGAGTTAAATTAAGAAAAAAAAAAGAAAGGGTACACCTCACATTGGACTTTTTTATTTGGGAAGACAACTACGAGGTGCAAAGGAGGGGTTCACAGAGGCCAGCCTGGGTCTGTTAGCCAATCAGAGGCGACGGCAGCTGCTGACAGGTCTGCTCAAGTCTCTGAGGACCATCAAGACCTTGGTAATGTTATCACTTATTTTTTTAAATATGAAATATTGTACTTTGGATTGCATTTATTTGCAGTACAAGTGGACTTCTAGCTTCTCCAGTGAGAGATAAAATCCACGTTTCAATGCAAACCTTTATATATTTGCATTGAGGCTTTTCTGCATAGATTTTCTAGCTTTGGCTTCACACTAAAAGGGATGTGGATCAAACATGTATGTTTTGGAAACTATTCTTTGAATTACAGGTGCAAAATTGTCAAATTATGATAACTGATTTATTTTTTGTACAGCATTCAATCTATAAAAAAAAACATTTATTGTGTTTTGCTGACATCCATCACTGTTGTTTGGTATAGTCTACTGTACATATAAATATAACCAACTTTAGTTCAAGAGCTGATTCTGTTTGAAATTTTCCCTCAATCACACTACATGTGTAACATATACAGTAATGGCTTTGAAAAGAATCATTGTAGCTCCCAAATATTTCTCTCTTAATAATTATCACATAAGTATTTTATGTTGTATTCATATCCTTTTTCTTTCACCTCTCAGCAAAGAACAGACGTAAGACTCAGCGAGATGCTCGAGGTATTGTAATCCCTAAAAACGCACACGCATACATACGGGAAAAGTTCATAATTGACTCGAAAGGTCAAACATCAGAGAAGATTCGGCGCTAAAAGCGAAACCAACGCTAATAATAGATTCATTGGTAAATGCATATCTGTTGTGAAGGTCAGCTGCAGCGTGCGAAATAAATTCGACAGCTGTACAAGTCTTTATGCCCACCAGGACAAATACGGCTCTGACAACTAGTTTCAGATACTGTAAATGTTGTGCTACATTGGAACACGATGCAAAGAGGACATCAGACATAGCTCACTTTTTTTCCTGCAATGAAACATTTTTTTAAAGTGTAATTTAATCAAATGTCTTATTTAGCCTTTAGTACTTTCCATGAAACTGCTCAGAAAATCTTGTACCTTTTTACAAATGACAAATGACCTCTCTGCTTTCTTCATTTAGGAGGAAGACTATCCAGGTGCAATCCAGCTCTGTCTGGAATGCCAGAAGGCTGCCAGCACGTTCAAACACTACAGCTGCATCAGGTACAGTGTAAACAGATTGATATCGGGATTTAGCCGCGTCCAACGGGAGTCGACTTGGACTCATTTTAACGGCTGGATGGAGAAATTTATGATGGAAATCGGATCTTCCCGAGTTATGTCGGTCTGGAATAATCTGATTTCAGTTCCGCTCAGGTAGAAGACATTTGGACGTTGGTCATCTTTGAAATCGCGTTTACTTTGAAATGCAGATCGAAGAGCGCCAGACGGGTTTTGTTTTTACCCTCTTTTCTCAAGGTTGGAACCTAATCGATCTGTTTGGAGAACTCTCGCTCGGGGTCTGATTCCCTCTTGTTTGGCGCATTGTCGTTTCCTCGTGGCTGCTCTGTTGCTTTGGCTATGATGTCAAGATAGTTTTGAAAAGATTTTCCCATCCGCAGACATTGTTAGTGGGGCATTAGCTTGGAAAAAAAAAGAAAAAAGAAAGAAAATAAGGAATGTACAGCCTGATCAAGGACATTTTTAGTGATTTTCTTGCAGCAATCCTACCTTTTCTTTTAAGATAACATGTTCGGTATGCATCTGGCAGCTTCCAATTTAAGCACATTACTGTTTATCCCCTATTGAGAAAGCATCCAATTACAAGATTTAGAGACTCTGGCAGGCATCCAGTGAGCCATGACGTGCAGATGGTTAAACAGCGATACACGACAGCCAGACAACCTTCGCTGAAGTCACAAGCGACATCTCTGAACATCTGAAAAAGAAGCATTCCTGTCATGCAGTTGTTTTACTGTCCACCCATGACTGTCATAATACTCTACTTTATGAGATAAAATTGAATTTGTATGAAAAAAAAAAGAAAATAACCACTGCTATATCTTTCTTTTTCAGCCAAGCTCTTGGCAGAAATTCTCTAAAAGCATCTGCATACTTATAAAGGAAACCAAAAAAAAAAACATAACAAGATTAATTCTAATTTTTTATCCTTCTAATTTAATGCTGGAAACACTGAAAGTAAAAAAAAAAAAAAAAAATATTGAGTTTTGACACATTTTCAGAAAGCGACTGAAGCATTTATCAGTAGTGGTAAATTTTAATCATTTCATCTTAATAACAGTTATAAAAATACAGCAGGGCCCATTTTAATACAATGCAGTTTGATTGACAACAGCGAAATAGTAATTGATAAGTAAATATTATGCACATGTGATTGCTGTGGTGGGAAATAAATCACCCTGCTGTTTTCTTAAACCACAAGTTGCTGTTGATTAGTAAAGAAAATGCATTTCTTTTCACTGATTAGAATTGTCATTAATAAAGTTGCATGTTCCTGTTGTTGCTCAATAAATGCCTTCAATAAACCAAAAAGATGAAAGCTAGATATACTCACTGTTGAGGAAGCAGCAGTGTTCATTTTTCATTATTCGTCTCTTTTGTTGAAATACTGTGGAGCATCAAAAGCTTCTCTTGGATACTTGATTGGTTTTCCTGCTCCTGTTTGCTGTAGACTACTTAGTTTTATTTTTTTTCCCCCATCCCTGCAGTTGCTCCCCTTCTGCGGCTCTGGGAAACATAAACTGCATCACTGCCAGTGTTGGAAATTTCCCCACAGGTGCCAGATTTAAAACGCCTGTCCGGAGAAGGTTACTCGCCCCCGATGAACCTTTGGCGAAGCCTTAAATTTCGTTGATGCTCACTTCGAAATCCTGCACTCCTACCTGTCAGGAGGACTGTCAGCGTAGAAATAATCACTTTAAAATATGGAGCGGAGCTGTGACTGGAAGATTTCAGCTTTGGGGTTGTCTGTCTGTCTGTCTGCCTGCCTGTCCACCCATTCCTTTTCCCATCAGTGGAATATGCCAGGAATGCCACAGGGGAATGTCTTCATTTTTTTTGGCACTAATGCTCACTTAGATTTACAGATGAACTGAAAGGTCACTTTGACATCTCTGTTTTTCAGCCATAATTTAAAAATGTAAAGACAGATTTATTAAATTTTTAAAATCTTAACTGCATATATTATGTAAGCTGAAGCTTTAGGTTTGTATTTACACTTTCACGACAGCAAAATAAAAAAATATCTTACCTTTTTCACCTTTTACTTTAGTAGTTTTCTAAAACAGACAACTAACAAGCTCAGAAAAGCTAAGTAAAGTGTTCATAAACTGCTTCATCCTCAGAATATCAACTAATGTAAAACATTTTTTTTTTTACCTACAGCACTATACACTTTTGACTTGTTTTATGTTGGAATATATATTTAAGTTTTACAGTTTTTTGACACAAAGATTCAGGATTTTTGTGGCATTTATTCACATTTTTCAAGCTGTACATCATTTTGGTCAAAGTGTCTTGTTTTAAAATGCGCTTCTATACTATTATAGTATTGGACTTTACATTTTTGTTTTTCTGTCTTTGCACATCCACATAATTTCCTGTTATTTTTGTAGCAGTTGTCCTACCGATTGTATGTTTTTAGGTGAGGTTTAGATGATGTTCTGTGTGCTGTCTTACTCTTTTAGTTTTGTTTTTTTAACATGAATGTTCGTACTTTCAAACCTTCATGTATTGCTTACATAGAAAATGTGATGCATTGATTATTTTATTTTATTTGTTTCCCTATTCTCTTTCAAGGTAAGCATCAGTTATGATGGGTCCCTCAATATCCCAAGTAAACCTGCTTAAGTCAGCCATGTTATCTTTTCTAAATGTTTGGATTTACCTGCTTTTTACATGAGCTACTGGAGTAAGGTGTGAGGATACGTCCAGAGTGACCCTAGCTTCTTTTATTTCAGGTGTTTCATGTGAACAAGAAAGTGTTGAGACATTTTGAGTCAGAAATTAAGTGTACATCCACAGTAGGAGAGCACTAATCAAATATTAATGCATTTTTTGTTGACCAGACTTTTTTTCCCCCCCCCCATATTTTGCTGCTGTAATAAGTTATGTCAGCATGAATCAAATGATAAACCCACCTCATGTCTGGTGAATCCTATTTCTTTCTCTCCCAGGGTGTAATTTATAAAACCCTGTGTGGGATCTACCTTGCTGGAAACAAAAGCAAATGATAAACATTTTCCACAAGTGTGAAAAAGAATATGCTTCCCTATATAAATAACTGTCTTTCTGAAAATATTCACATGTTGATGAGGCTGCAGTCTTCAGCTTTACATGTCATTATTCCTTTATGTTTAAAACAATAAAACAAACACATTTATTTCTAAAATAACAGCAAAACTTAGCGTTAAACCAACAAGTAGTTCTTCTAATCTTGGGTATTATTTGAACATGTATGTTTGACATTTATCTGCGATTTTTATGGCCTGGTTTTTGTTTAATTTGGCTTAAATATTATTAGGTCCTATAATGAGGATTTGCATTATTACGTGTTATTGTGCAAAGGTTTTCCTGTTTAATTTAAAGTCCTTGACATGATTTATACATGAAGGTTTAAAAACTCCTCATAAACAAAAGACATACCTAATATAACTAGATCATTAGAAGACATTGAAAACTATGGTTATTTCACTTTTATGTTTGTTATATAAGTTCATAAGTTAGCATTGTTAGGATTTAGAAAGGCAAACTGGACCGGCCTGCCTCATGTTATCAAATTCCTGTAATTTAAAAATAATTTTGTGCTTTATAACTGATCCTTAGTGGTGTGGGCAAGAGAAACGTAATGGTGAGGCATCACAGAAGAAATATTTAACCAATCAAAGTTTGAAAGTCTTGTATGACAAGAATTTAGATTGAATAAACTTTCTTTAGAGAGTTTTTCCAATCTTTGCACAAACAATTTAGTTCCAGAAAACAAATAAAAATAAAGTAAAACAGGAAAAAAAGAAAAAACTTGAAACATGCAAAATAAAAAAAGCCACAGCACTAGTAAAGACCTCGGCTCCGAATATCTGAAGCTCTGTGAAATTTTGCCTGAAGAGGTTCTGCTGGTGAGGCGCGATCCGATTTCTAACATACATCAAAGCCCCTTCAGTGCTGCTCTTTCCCCATCCTGCCTTTTCAGCTTTTTACTACTTCATTACCTTGTCTGCTTTCTTAATTTCCCAATCCCAGTTGCTTATTTTTAGTTTCACCATATTTTACTTTTCGGAGCCCTCAAATTGTCTCAGAGTTTCCTGCCCACCCGCTCAGTAGGGCCGTCTAACACCACTGCAGCAAAAAGGCTGTTCTCACAAAGCGTTAACACCCACGCTCTCTAAAACACGATACATTCATGTCTGTTCATTGAGTCAGCAAATCAATGGGAAAGGCTTGCAGATTTCTGCGTGACCCTGTTCAATTCCCGTGGTCGCTGCAGGGAACTGAGTGTTAATTAGCCTTTTCTTCTCATATGTTATTTATACATTCTTTCTGATCATAGAGGGGGGGCTGGTGTGTAGGGAGGAGCTGCATCTGTACACGCAAGCATTCACACTGAACTCTGGGACTAAGGGTCGTGCATTAAACAGGAGCCAGAGAGATTAGAAGGTGACCTCAGTTATTAGCTTCAAGTTGACCTCCAGGAGCTAAAACCTAAAGATTGCTTTGGAGGAGTTAGGTGCCCTGGATATTGCTTGAGAATATCTACAAGAACGATATTGATTTAGTCTGCTTCTCCTCATGTTAGGACAGCACAATGTAAGTCATCTTTTTTGGTGGTAGTAAGTGTAGTTAGGAATTTTAGTGAGAAAAAAAAACTACATCTCACCTGCTTTTTCTGTGCTTTATAGCTTAAACTGTAGAGGCTTCGTTCAAAGATAACAATCAAAGCGCTATGTCAGTTCAGAAGTGAAATCTATTTTCTTTAATGTGTGTATTTTGGTTTATTCATTTGTTGTTGGCCACTTTGCGTCCTGTTAATTCCAAGCTGTTAGTGTTCATCTCTCTTTCGTGTCTGTTGAACTAGATCCCGTCCCCCCTCCAAGGGTCTTTTGTAGCCGTTCTGTTTGTGGTTTAGTTCCAGTCCCCCTACTGAACTGCAGAGTTGGGACCAACTAAAATGATCTGTACTGAACAGGAGGCCATTTATTCTCTTGGCCTTAGCTCCTCTGGTGTATCGCCATATTCTGGTTGCCAGGAGTGTAAGCCCCTGCTTTGCGCTCTCCTGGGCCTTTCCTGTGAACATTCGGATGCATTTCCTCAGTAGCCTGGACCTGAAATTGATCGATTCACTCCTATGTGGTTGAGCCAGCTTTCTAGCTTCTCTGTGTATTTTCTTTGTTTTGGCTGGCTTAGTTTTCGCTTGAGGGTACTGGCTTTCTCCTATTGTTGCTGGGAACTTTTGGTGCAGTTTGTTAGCAGTGGTAATTAGGGGTAGTACTCATGGTTAGTACGGACTTCTTAACTCTAACTTGACTCCATTTTGCTGTAAGATTGTAGCTCATTTGGCAGCTGTCTGTTGGCTAACAGCTTACAATACTTTGTATATGTTAACTTTTCAACTATTCTGAACTATTCTTTAAGATTCTAAACACTTCCACATGGAGGTAGCTACAAAAGGGTAATTGTCTCTTATTTTGTTTCCCATTTTTTGCAAACTCCACATGGGATTCATTCTACCATCTCTCAGTTTCTCTCATCGTCACAACTCTCTATCCACCAGCTGAAGCCAAGATGCTTTAACGGTTTGTTAAGGACTCTTTTTTTTTTTCTGTTTTTCTTTGGGCATCTGCAGACTCACAAGGCATAACATAAGAGCAAGCTGACCTGATGAAAACCACAAGCAGAGCTGGGACGGAGGCAGGAAACAGTGGAACAGAGGGCCATTATTAATGCTGGATGGGGGAGTCACAAGGGAACTGACTTAGTGCCTTGGGATCTGCAAAACAGTCGACATTTCTGTTGTTACTTCTTGACTTTTTTGTTAGGATGAGGCAAAATCTGAGCTACCGCCGAGGACTCATTGGCATTTTATGTCTTGGATAGTTTTATGCTTGCTTATAGGCTTTTCACTGTAAGTAAACTGTAAAACTGTGTAATTAACATGAAACGGTTCGAATACAACCATTATATTAGATGAGTTTCAGCAAAAAAAGAGAGATCCAACTGCAACTCCCAGACTGAGAATAATTTCAAAGGTGTTGGCAAGAATTTAGATTTAAAGAATAAATGGTGTCAGGCAGTGCGAGGGGAGTTGAAGAGCAGTGAAGGTATTAGCCAGGTTAAACAGCTTTCTAAGGAAAAGGATATTGGAGAATTCGAGAATGTTCTGGCAGGGAAATGGAGGTGAAGAGTGAGGAGACGGGCCAAAAGACTTGGATGCCTGCTGTAGATGCAGGAAAAAGCTTCGGTTAAGCTGAACATGAATTCTGGCGATCTGGACTGAATGGTAAGCATAGCGAAAATACTGTGGGGGGGTAAAAATCTAACAATAAACAGGACTAGAAATAAATGGTAGCGTTTGCTTTCGTCACGGGAGAGTTAACAGCCTGGTGAAGTGGGAAGCCTGTGGTGATAAACTGATGTAATGGAGTTGAGGCGTGCTCGACACATACGCATTCATTTTGTGCATTTATATACCTGCTTTAATAAGGTCAGGGTTGTAGGCTATCAGAGCTGTCACACGGTGTGAGGCAGGTGCCTTCTGAACACGTCGCCAGTCCATCACAGGGCTAACACAAAGTGAACAACCAAGCAAAATGACCAGTTCACCTAACATGAGTGACAGGAGAACTGGGAGGAAGGCCACGAATCCAAAGCAAACTAACGGCGGCACAGGAAGAACAAGCGGTCTCGACTCGGAAAGGCCTGAGCCAATATTTAAACTGTGACCTTCCTGCTGCTTGGCAACAGCGTAAACCACCACCGGTTTTGCGTTCTTGATTTGGTTTTTGAGATCATTTTGGACGTGTTTAGCACATTTAAGGCGTACAAATGTATTTTCAGAAAGCTGGAAAAGGGTTCCTTTTTGTTTCAGAAAGCCAGGATTTGTGTTGGGGTGCTGTGGCTCGCAACCCCTTTGCTAAAGTGAAAAATTGAGCGCAGCTGCATACACAAGATTTAACCCCATTCTTCCTGCCACTTCTTCTCCAGAAGCCCATTTCAAAGCAAAAGGTAGCAACAGAAAAAAAAAGAGCAAACGGGTATGATGTGAAGATATCAGTGTTGGAAATCATTCCTTTTTACAGCTGTGCCCCTGAACTCGTGTCCATAAAAACCCCCAAACAGGAGCAGTGATGAGTTGGAGCCTCGTTGAACCCTGATGTAAATCTGAGCAGCTTTTAATGAATGCGGCGCACGTCTGCCCGGCTTTTAATTTAAAGGCCCAAGGACCTAACAGCACATCTAAACAGCTCTTGATCAGGACAGCTGACTGATTATCTGAACAGTGTGAGTAATCAGGGTGCTCGTGTAAGGAACATTATCTCACATATAGATATTTTTTCGGTGTGCATTTTAATATGGTTATTGGATTTTTTCCTCTGCATGTCTCAGTGTTGGAAAACCATACCAGTCTGGAGTCCCAGAACATGATCGGCGTTTTCTGTTTTGACATTTATTCAACAACTGATAAACAATGAATGAAAATGACTGTCAGCTGATGCTACAATCGCCGCCAAATCAGTAATTATTATTTTTTTCCTTTCATTCAACAGTGAACTGAACTCTAAACTACAAGACACTCTTGAGCAGATAGAGGTATGTGCTTTCCTGCTTTATCTCTAATTCCATTATCTTGTAGCGATATCAGTGTAGACACTTTTTAGCGGTGTGTAATATCTTGTTCTTGTCCTGTGTATTTGCCTTTTGAAAAAGGCAAATTTTACTCCGTTTTGACATTTTGATAGTTCAGCTCTGTTATACGGGGTTCTGTGAGTTATTGACACGATCAGAAAGTCAATATTGTGAGCGAGCAAGCACAGTAAATTATATTTGTTTCATCTCCAGTCTCGATGCTTGTGATAAATGATAATGGAGAAGCAATTATACCTGCACCACTGCTGCTGTGCTCCAGTAGAATAATTAGGTACAGTTTTGTCTGCACACGGGAGGGACGCGTTCATGTATGCACATGATACCAAGCCACTTGCAAAGGTTGGTTGTTTACCTATCATCTTGAACCTGTGAGCAAGCAATGCAAAAACCTGTAAACCACTTGAATAAAGCACAGTCCATTCTCTAGCACATAGAGTTCTCCTGGGTTGATTCCAGTTCTTGTACTCAGCCATTTTGAAAGGAATATTTGTTTGTTTATTTATGTTAAGCTGCTTAACACTGACCTCTAAATTATTTAAGCATAAAAGGCACCAAAACCCAAAGGATGGACCGGTCGGTGTTGTAAACAATTAACTTGGTATAGAATCAATGTAAAACTATATTTTCAGCCACTTTATTGCTGGGAGTCGGGGATTGTTTGTTTTTCATTAATTTTGCCATCCATTTGTCCAGTTTCCTCTGTTTTTTTTTTCTTTTTTTCATTTAAGCACACACTGGACATTATGCCTGGATATGCTGTTCTTTCTGCAAAAAAATCACCTTGTTGGTGGGGGAAAAAAACTGTTTTACGCCTCTAAAAATGTCCTACCTTTGTCATTCTTGATATATGCAACTAAAAAACATTAACTCAATTTGTGCTTTTGTGACAGGCTGCTAGAAACAAAGTGTGTAAAAACACAACAAAAATTCGTCTTCTTTTAGGGTGTCTGTTGCGTGTTGTCACAACACTGTTTCATCAGTTGAGTTTAGGGAGGCATCTGTTTTATTTCTGTACAATTGTACAAGAACTGGACTGAAATAGAGCAAATAGAGCTCATCTACAAAGCTTTAAAATAACTTCATAAAGCCTGGAGTCCTACAGGTTTGCTTAAGACTTTAAAAGATTACAAGATTGCAAATTATGTAAGGGCTAGGGGGTTGGCTCATGATGTTTGCATAGCACTGCAAATATACATATATTTTACATCTAATTATCCAACAGTGTTCGAATTTAGTTAATTGTATTTCTTACCAACTTATTATAGTATGCTTAGTGCGTCAGCTGCAGTCTTTGCTTCAGTTGCAGCTTTACATAAAAGGCTTAAGGAAATGTTTGATGATGCACGACATTTAGCTTAATCTGTCAAAGCCGACACACATCCCTTTACTTATTAATTTCTGACAAAACTCATCCTACCTTCTTTGCCCTTCTTTAATCGTTTGGTTTTATACTTAGTAGTATATTCGCCTACATCCACATCCAGCTACCTGCCCTTGGCCAGAAAGCTTTACATCTGCACATCTGTTTTTATCTTGATCCCTGCTCTTAATGTTGATAATCCCTCTCTTTCTTCCCTTCTTCCTTTGCCCTCTTTTTTTCTTTCTTTGTCATCTATCTATTTCTGGCTCCAGGAACAGCTTGATGTCGCCCTGTCAAAGACTTGTAAGCACTTTGATATTTTGCACTACACCAAGGTCCAGCGGGCCTACTCGCTCCTCGGCAAAACACAGGTCAGTGCTTTGACTACATGTCCTTGGGAATGTCTAAATATAGCTGAATGTGATGCCTCGCTTTTTGTCTTCACTTGCTGCTCGAGTCCTGTGCTCTGACTTTCTCTCTCTGAATAATGACTGCACTTTATATAAAACAGTGTGACAGTTTTGTAAAATCACGCACTCCTATATAATTATTTTCTGTCATTTTATTTTAATTGGCCTTCTAATTAAGTCATATTACTTGATTCCTTCATAATGTTTTAGCAGTTAAACTGGAACAATTACAAATTTGTAAAAGAAAGTTTGGTTAAACTGCAGAAAAACATATTTTAGTAATTTGCAATTAGTCAAATGTTTCTTTTTCCATTAGCATCACCAAAACATGTATTTTTCTTGTCAGCAGTTTGTGTAAAATGACATAAAAACTACTAGCACATTTTTTTTCCCTCCTATAAAACTTACTTGAGATGAAATATGGACAAAATGATCCATAACTGGTTGAACAATTGATTAAAGTTGATTTCTTTTGAAATACCCCCATTGTTGCCATGTTTGTGTTCACATTTTTTGAAGCAATTTTTTAAATAAATTAACTAAGATCATGTTCAGAAAGTTTTCATGTAGATTTTGCAAAAGAGGAATGTTTTCATGGCTCAAATCTACATTTGCTAAAGGCTGCTTGAACCCCATTTTTATTCAGTCTTGCAGCTCGTGTGCTCTCTGCAGAGACGTATCAGTCAGCCACATCGCAGGTGAACTGTTGCCCCAGGCAGAAGTTTTCATTCTCTAAGTGCTTCTGTAATTATCATATACTTTTAGCACTGTTAACCCTGTCACAATAAAGCATTAACATTGTAATTGCAGTTATTTGAGCTATTCTTGATCATGTCTGCATAATCTAGGTAATTGTCCATATTCCATAAAGTCAGCCTTTTTTTTTTCTTCTTTACTTTCTTCAGTTCATTTTCAACAAGTATCTGTTATTCTTTGTGACAAGTAGTGCAATGCTGACTTTGTGCCATAAATATAAACTGAGAATGGCCTCGAAACAGTTGATCACAATTTATTTTTTTTAATCAGAATTGTTAGATAAGTTTTTAAATCTGTAACAGCCCCGGGCACGCTGGTATGTTTTTGCTCTAAACAGGACATTTTTTGTCGTCAACTAAAAAAATATTTTTGGCTCTTTGAATGAACACGACCACGAAGCATCCATGTCATCGTGTTTGATTCCAGCACATCTTTTTTTGCTGTCAATTAACTGTCAGGCAAAACCTATTTCTCTAAATATTGCCATGAAAATGTCAGAAAAACAAAGTTAGATGGATGGATTGATGGATAGATAGATGGATGGATGCATAAACAACATTTTGGTATTTGACTTTTTAGAATTGGAGTTCATGCCCCTGTTTAAGTGGTTTATAGATAATAAACTATAGATATTATAATAATATACTAATAATGCACAAAAGATTTATATTTATTAGCCTTTTTAAAATCCAGTTGATTATTAAGAAGATCAAATTCTGACATAATAGATATTTATTTTTTCTAGAGTTGCAGAATATTTAAAGAAAAAAAGGAAAAATGCCTGAAACAGCTGAAAGATACATTTTTCTTCTTATTTAATTAAAATGACACACCTTGCAGGTACATTGACTTTATGCAAAGAGACTGACAGGCAAATACACGATCAGGTGTCAAAAAAAGCATCCCTGAGCTGAAGTAGAAATCTGAAAGAAAGGACAAACGGTGGAGCGACGACGATGTCCGTGACGGATGAAACGGTTCGTTTTTTGCGTTTCAACTTAACTCATCAATTCGTAGCACGATACCGGCGGAAATTCGGTCGTGTTTTACAGATGTTAATAAATATTCAAACAAGCTGGGACGGCTAAAAAAGCACCTTGTAATAGAAGCAAAACCTGTCAAAAACATTCGTAAAATCCCATCAGTGGACAGAAGTATTTGAGCTCGAGTTTACTGGAAATGAGTTCCAACAATTTTCATGAATTATTATTTTGCTGTTGTGACATGCTGTTGTGACATGCAGAGATAAAGGCAGATAAATGAAAATGGAGCACTAAAAAGTTTTTTTAGTGTCAGATAGTTTAGTAATCACCACTACATATCATCATAGTAACCTGTGATGAAAACAACTTGCAGAGTTTGCTTGATTAAAAAAATTAACACATGTACGCAAGGTGTGTTGTAGAAATATAATTTTGATTGTTCTTACAAAGACAAAAACACTTTCGTGCATTAATATTTAAAGGGTCTTGTTGAAAATTTTTGCTTATATCTGAAGACGGTAGGAATAAAAATGTCTAGTTAGGTAATGTTTTGAATACATTAAAGTTATTAGTATTTTCTAGAGATTTTTTCTGTATACATGGTTCTCATGTAATGGCTAAAGTTACTCCAACTGTGACAAATAATACTAGCGGCTCAAAGCTTTTAGGCCAGGTACAATTACACATAAATGTTGCTTCAATTTAAAATGACTTTCTGTCCATGCAGAGTTAAGGATTGTGGGTATTCATCTAGAGTGATTTACACAAGGACGTTCAAAAAACTAACACTGACCAATATTCATCCTATGAATTCCTTCCATTTGTATAGGTTGAAGGCTTATTTGTTGAAAGCCAGTTAAAGCCAATAGGAAGGCCAAAAAACACAGATTTCATCACAAAAAGCATAAAAACTGAGAAAAAGAAGCACTGCAAAAACACGAAAAACATCTGCAATAAATGAACAATCTTACTTCACAGGAAATGTATAATTTCCTGTGAGTGTGTGTCTGTATAGATTAGAATAAAACTCACTTTCTTATAAAGTAATCAGTGGATATACACCTACAACCAATAACCAGCCAACACAGTTCAAGATGGCCACCATGGCTAATTGATCATAGCAGTGACAAAAATGGTTATAACTCAGTCAGTCTTACAGATATTGAGCTAAAGTTTGCTGTGGTAGTAGCTGAGAACACATACTGCAAGCACTAACAGATCCAACCACTGAGAGCTTTGTGTCGAACTTTGGTTTGCAAGGCTGCGACAATATGTATTCCTTCGAGCAATTCTACTTTCAATATTTTAGCATTTAGATTCACTCTACCCAACAGCACATTTTTGCTGCTTTTGCCTACTGTTTTTGTCACAGGTATGCAAAGCTAAAAGACAAACAACAGCTCCCCAACACCAAACAAGAATAACCTACACCTGAGTTTGTTCCAGATGTATTTATTTATTTTTTTTGCTTCCAATAACAGCGAAGCAGACGCAGAATCATATTCTAGCCTTTACTGTGCAACACGCCTGAGGTTATTTCAAAACATCAGGTGTGCGGTTTGTGTTTCCACGAAGTTCAGTTTACAGTTTTGCCTCAAACTGAGCGAGCGGGATCTCGATGTTGCAGTTTTCATAACAGTTTGTTTTACTCTCTCGGCAGACTGCTATGGATCAGCTGCACATGCACTTCACCCAGGCCATCCACAACACGGTGTTCCAAGTCGTGCTGGGATATGTCGAGCTGTGCGCCGGGAATGCCGACACCAAGTTCCAGAAGATGCAGTATAAAGACCTCTGCACGGTAAGGAGATGACAGCGGCGAGCGCTATGTTCATGTGTTTGAATCCTATTTATCTGACGCTCAGCCTTCCCGTTAGCAGTTGAGCAGATTGCTGTAGGGCAAGATTGACTGCGAACGCCAGGCATTTTTAGGTCAGTCTTAGGCAAACCTAAATATCTACGCAGTGCTGTGATAAAATAATGTGAAAGTGTTATACCCAAACACACACCCGAGCTCCCATTTCCACTCGCAGCACATCCCCTCAACATTTGTTATACCTCACAGCCAAACCTAAAGTGCCTTATTTCATGATGGGGGAATTCTTCAGAGTGCCATCGCAGGGTGAAATGAAGGAGGAGAGGAGAGCATGAAGAGAGTGATTGAGGGCATTGTAGCCCTTCACCAGATAATTAATCTTGCTCACTAAACAGAACAAATGCACTGCAGCAGAGGCACTTTTTGACTGGCCCCACACGTCTCAGTTCTCCCTCTGTTTTTTTGCCCTCCAAAAAAATCTAAATAACTCTCATTTGCATGCCCAGCAAGCCGTAACTTGGCCAATGCATCACAAAAGTTGTCACGAGTGAGTATTAATCCAACCCCCAGAGTGGAAGGGTGCATATATAGAGGTAAATGTTATCCTTGCATGAATGTACTCTACCGTGACCTTTTAAGCTTTATTTTTGGCATTGGTGTTTGACAGCAAAGCATTTGCCAGGGGCGTTACCAACTGTGCTGCTGTCAGTAATGGCCTGTCCTTTACCTCTTACCTTTGTATTACCTCTCCTCACCATCACCCTTCATCTGTTCCTCTATTTATGCATATTTTCCCGTCCTGCTGTTACGATCTGGCCTTAAAGAAAATTGTTTTTGTCTGTTTGTCAAGAGCTTCAGAGACTGCTATTGGTTGTTTAGTTTTTTTCCTTTTTCACTTGCATTTCTTCAACTAATATGATGTATTCTGAGTTTTTCTTGCCTTTTCTTTTTGAAAGCTGTGCCCTTTCCTCTCTCCTTTTTTCCTCTCCTGTCCCTGTCTGCCTTGGTAGCTGTGTCACAGATCTGAGTAATGGTGCGCATGAAGCTGTGCACTAGTTACAGATGGATCCCAGTGTTTACTCGTGTTTGATAGATTCCCTGTCAGCAGGACAGCGCGTTGCCTGGATGAATCCACTCACGTAACAACTAAACACACTTGTGTACGCCGGTCACCGAACGTCTCAGGACTGCGAGAATGTTCTGTTTCAGTCTCAGCTGTGTGATGATGATGAATAGGGCAGCACATCCAAACAAAATGGGCACGTGGACACTGACACATAGTTCCTCTGTACCAGTGAGAGCCTTTTCAGCCTTTCTGCAACGAGTATTATGGCAAAGCAAGGACTATTTCATTTATTGTGACCTCTTTGTGGTAGATTATTTACTTAAAGCAGCAAAATATAACAACGTATCACAAACAGATGTGACATCAGCGTGTGGAGTTTTGCATCGTACTTGAAATGCCCTTCTTTGTCCCTGTGTGAGGTTGTTTTTGATTTTCATTCATAAACCGACTTGGTTGGTTTCCAAGTTTGTTTGTTTTTTATCTCATAAAAACACTAGTGATAAATTAAATAAAAGTTAAAAGTTTGTCATTCAGAAAGTGGAATAATTTGCTCTGTATCTATGGAGTTAGATTTGTTTCACAATTATTCAATCAAAAAAAAATCATGTCAAACAAAAAAAGGAGTACTCAGGGTCTGTCGCTTCAGTCAGCGTTAACCAATAGGGAGACGTCTTACATCGCTCGTCCTTAATCCCCGCCCAGAATGTTCATGTAAGCTTCCCCAAAGCAAATAAAGTTGTATAAGCAAGAAAACGACTTCAACCAAAAAAAAAATCGACTCAACCAAAAAAAAGAGTTTCAAACAAAAAATTAGTGACTTCAATCAAAAAAAAAAAAAATCTTTAAATAAATTTTTGTTTTGTAAAAAAATATTTTTATGGTTAAAAAGTTTTTAAGATGTTTTTTTGTTTGACATTATTATTTTTTTGATTGAATACTACTTTTTTTTGTTTGACATGATTTTTTTTTGATTGAATACTCCTTTTTTTGTTTGACATGAATTTTTTTTTTGATTGAATAATTGTGAAACAAATCTAACTCCATATGTAGCTACACACTGAAGCCACATTCTTGTGTGGAGCTGCACTGCAGTGGATGAAAAGTTGTCTCTCACTGGTCTGCAGCTGTTGGAGACGAGCTGGAAAATAGGCAAAATTCAGTTGCAGTGTCACTGAATTCTGAGTATTTAAGACCAGCGAGCCATGCCGCCATGTTTTATGGAGCCAATTTTTGAAAATTAACGCTTATTTTCATGTGCACGACATGCAAAACTGCATTCTTAGCCAAGCTCATTATTTTGTTGCCCAACTTGGCCCATATCATACCCACCTCAGCCCACTTTGTAGCGACCTTGACAGCCAGCCCCACAGTTTATGATTTAATCTAATGATGAACACTTTTAAAATGAAGACGGACAGATTTGGACCCATTCAAAACACATCTGTTGCCCTCTTGAGACAGGTTGAAGGCACCTGGGACAAGATCACGAAGGGTTTGAGAACAGATGAAGACAGCTGAGACGATTCTGTTACTATTTTTGAGAGAATTTGTCACACAGATGTTTTAGACATGTTGAGAAGCTACGAACCTGCAAGCATTCGCAACTCAAGCAAAAAAATCGAGAACTCCAGCAAATGTTACGAGACGTTCTGAAGACTCTTTCGCCAACGAGTCCTTAGCAGTGGCAGCCCAGTGAGACGCTGGCGTAACTGAGTGTATGGAGCTGTGGTGAAAGGCAGTAAAAACTTAAGTGTTTTCCCTGGGTTAATAAAGAATAAGAAATTGTTCCAGCCACGTAACTTCCCCCGGAACTCCCTCTTGGTTATATGTTTTAAAAATTCAGTGGAAACGGGAGCATTGAGAAAGGTCAGTTCTGACTGAGAAAGGGTCTTATTAATTTTACAACAGCATCTCATTATTAGGTAGTCTACCTTTTTATCAATCCTTTGGCCTGACTTTCTTTTTTTTCCTGTTTTTTTTTTGGATAAAGTTTGGATAGTTCACTTAAAAAAAAAAATCATAGGAGAGAAGGGGCTGGAGAAGCTTTATTAGACTAGTGTGCTGTTGAAAGGTCTACTGATGATGAAATATCCAGTAAACCGTATACCGATCGGTTTCACCGTCTCCTGCTCAGTATTGACAGAACCCGACCTTCAGAGCTCTGCTGTGTCATATCCTGCGTTTTATGAGGCTGGCTGCGGAATGGTAATGAAATGCATATTAATGCTGCAGCTATTTATCAGTTGTTTTTAATATTTTTCCCAAGATGATTGTTTCAGACGATTATAATCATCAGGTGAGGGTTTTCAATTTATCTGATTGTTTTCTCTGTAGTTGTTGAGCTGATGTGTGCACATTTTCAGGGATTCGGTGCTCTAAAACCCACGGAAAGCTGCTGAAGTATAGCAATCGCTGCTGATTGATGCGACTCAGCTAATTTGGCTCAGGTGTGGAAATATCATTCAGATCAGGATCTCGAAATGGAAGTGGTGAGAACAAATTATATCAAGACAAGATTGGAAATAAAAAAAGCTGTTCATTGAAAGTTACCATCACAAACAGAGAACCAGCAGGTGTAATAATAATGTCTTATTGTATATAATAAAGTGTGTAAAGCTGGAAACCAGTGTTTCCAGTTCAGATATGCATTAGTAGGACAGTGTGCTTTGAAATGTAAAGCTAATCTTTTATCAGTGCTGCAAACACTTCATGCATTTGCCTAAACTCAAGACAATTCATTCAAAATCAAATTTCCTGTCTTCATCAATGCGTTGTATGATTAATATTAACAAACAACACAATGAGCACTTGCTGGGTTGTCATTAAATATTATTAAGACATGTCTAAAAATAAAATAAGAAAACACGACAACAGAAGGCTGAAATCATGCTAATTGTACCCTCGACTTGTAAAACAATCACAATGAGATGCAAGAACTGAGGGCTGGGCGTCCGCCGGGATCACACTCATTTTCACATCCTGCTATTTTTGGATCCGCCGCGTCACACTGTTGGACTCGGGGGTTTACAGTTGTCACTCCAGCCTAGTAAGTGGTGATAATGCGCCAATTTGTCACCTGTCTATTAAAAAGACAAGAAGAAGAAGAAAAAAATTTGGTTAAAGGAATTTCTCACCAGGGGTTTGACTCAGTTTTTGCATTCTTTCGGTCCTGAGTGATAAATTATCCAAATGTGAATGACAGCTTATCTCCTCCTTACAACAAGTTGTTTTTCTTCCTCTGCTTGTGTGGTTTTAACTCGTGTAATTTTATTTATTTTTTTGTCAGTGTGGGTGTTTGGTATCAGCTTCAAAATGGGAATTTTATCTTCACACTTTTTTTTTTTTTTCTTTTTGTCCACATGGTCACAGAAATCGGGGCTGCACACTTTCATTTGCCGAAGGACCTGGCAGACCGTAGTGAACAGGAAAGGAGGATAGTGTTTATGTCTAGCACACACGGAACAGTGAACACTTTCCGTCCGCACTGCCTTTGCTTCATTGAATAAAAGGAGCAGCCCTTGCACCATAAAATTCTCGTCAACATCCAAACAATCCTGTGCCACTTTGACTTCCCTGTTATAAAACACACACTCCTCTATAATTTTCTTTCTGCTTCTGCCTTGTCTTGACAGACTCGCTGATTCTGGTGGAGAAACGTGCATTTTCATGGCTTCATTGCGGATCGTTGTGCAGTTCTACCCTCCATTTTGCATAATTTTAGATTAAAAATTGAGGCCCACAATTACCGTAAATTACAGCAAAACAAGAATCTGGGAAAGGTACTAATGCTTTGTTGTTAAAACTGTACCCCAGCTGCATGGAAGATCATAACGAATGGCGGAGCAGATCGACAATTGAGCAGTCAAAATACATATCTAAGAAAATAAAAAAAGTTAAATAAGCATGGAGTCTTTGAAGTTTTAGGTGCTGCTGATTGAAAAGCATGTTACGCCGCAAAACTCATACTTCCAAACCTACTTCCTGCACCTCTCATTACTGCACCTCTCATTACTGCACGTGTTGAAAAGAATGAGTTTTATTTCAACTCCTGTCAACAATACATTTAATTTTCTACTATTTACAGCAGTGAGAATAAAACTGATAGGTCCCACTTATATCTTTCGGCACATACATCAAGTGCACTCGTGCACAAAGGGGACAGAGGTGTGTGGTCGTAGCTCAGGTTACCTCGTCTCATTAAGCCTGACTGAAGACCTTTAACCCACACACTCAAACACCTGTCACCCCGGCAGCTTGGCAACACGTTCCCGTGATCAGCCGGGCTGGGGGAGAACAAGGGATGTCGGTGTAAGACAGGGCTTCTGTGAACTGGCTCATTACCTTCGCCAGGCATACTTGGAATTTTAGCATCTGCATTCATTTGTTTAGTTTCTAAGCTTTTGTAGTCTCTGATATTTCTATATTGGCAGAAATAAATTACAACTGTAACGTTACTGACCTCATAACTTATACAAAGCTAATACATATAGAGTAATATTTCTCTAACAAAGCAGGAGCTGAGGCAGAGGAGGGCTTTCAGTGCTGTATTTTTCTTCTCTTTTTTGTTTACTTGTAAGATTGTTCAACGCCTAACAAGCTGAATCACATAAAATATGTTGAAGTGGAGCACAGGCAGAGGAAAAAATCTGCACAATTCTAATGTGGATTGTGAAAAATGGCAATATCCTTTACAGAGGATACACTCTCTGAGTGCCTATTTAGTTATTATACAAGCACTCTCTGTTAGACTTTATATAGAATACTAATTTCCCGAACCTGCTTTGTTTTGTTCGGAGTCATGGACGAGATGCAGGGTTACACTCAGGGCAGGTCAGCAGTTCATCACAGGGCCAAACAGAGACACACGGATCTACAGCTACTATAAAACTCTTGAATAAGTTTAAATGAATTTAACTCATGAGCATTAAGAAAAGGAAATTCATCATCACACCCAGTTTTCAGTCACTGTGAACCTGTAGAAAGCCATATTTTTTTCACCTTGTTCCCCTCGGGTATATTTGGAAAAGGGGCTACAGCCAGATGCTGTAAAAGTGTACTTTTAGATACATTTATTAGCATTTTGAAAATTTGTATTTCAGTGGGAAAATAGTTAGAATCCGCATCCTGTGCTAGGATGGCATATCTTGAATTTTGAATTCTTGCAGGTGGAGTCTGATCCTTTCACTATAGCTGAGTGTTGTAGGGTTTTCCCCACTTGTTCCTGGTTTGACAGAAATTTGTAACATTTGCATTTGTAATTAGAAGGCGTTTTGCTGGTTCATGCTGAATTTCATGTTTTGTTTCAGCAAGGGTTTGTCTCAGACCTGTTTGTGTTAAAGTCTGTGTCAACCAACTGCATTGACCTCTTTAGCTAACTGGAGATAACTAGAAGGAAGTCCCTTTTTGCCTGTTGTGATTGTGGTTAGAAATATTTCAATTTTAAGTGAATAATGTCCTTTAGAACATGGCAAATGGTTTGTTTCATCATGGAAATATCTCTACTCTTACATGGTAAATATGATCAAAACTCTGCCAAAAAATCTAAATAAAAAGTATTTTTTCAATGTTTTCCAATTGGTGTTTTTATAAAATGCTAACACTCCACATATTGTGTGAATATGTAATTTAGTAGCTTTGCTGCTCTCCGTTTACCTGAGTTTAAGTTTACTCAGCTTTAGGAGAAAAAGAAATCAACTAATTCTTAATCATGTTATTCATACGACAAATTAAGTTGAGTTTAGTTAATTCTGTAACTGTTGGTCACCTTGGTAAACAAATTGCTGAGGTCATATTTTTGTAAGCGTAATGGTTTACTGTGAAATGTTTGTTTGCAAATGAGTTGCCAGCATTTTTGTTGTCAAAATCAGGGAGAGAAAATTAGGTAATTATGTTCATCAGACATAATCAAAAAGTTTCAGTTTGGGTTCTTTATCCTCTTTAATACTTCCCTTGAATATTTTTAAAGTTCATTTTTGGTTGCATTTATATGAGCATGCAGCAGTGAAAATGAACTTACCTTTATAATTATTATAATCAGAAGTATTAAATCAAAGTATTTAAATTGTGCTTTTTGTCTAATTTAATTCTAAAAGTCAACTTAATGCTCTGTGGCAGGGATGTTTTTGCTCCTGAAAGAACATTCCTAATAGCCTTGGAAAGCAGATTTGTAATGACCATAATGTCCGATGGCAGCCATTACACGATCGTTTCTTTCCAAGTGCTTCCAGTCGTTAATCTACTTCAGATGTTTTTCTGAGAAAAGTTCTGTTAAGAGATTATCCTGGCTGGCACTGGTTTGTCAGTCATAATTTCTAGAGAATGCCAGATTTAAAAGAAATAACAGCTTGCAAGTGTGGGATGTTGCTCGGGTTAGTTTTTGCACAGTGAGGATGTATTTTGAACCCAGTTGTTTTTCACTGTGTAGTCATCACTGTGTCGGTCTTGCAGCCTGTAATTGCAGTGTGTCTGCAAGCGGCGTAGTTTAGAAAAAAAAAAAGGTTTTCATTATTATGGTTGAAAGAAAAGTATGGCTGCTGTTCACCACCGCGTTTTGTCTGGTTGTGATTAATTTGTTTCTGAACATGTTGGCAGGACTCTGCTGGCTGATTGTAAAGTCTCGAACTGCGCCGGTGGCTACCATTGTTGCAGCTGAACTTAACTGGATCATATTTTAACGCAGCACACACATCTTTTCCAGTCTCTGACCGTAGAGTTCTAATTCAGACATGTTAGTAAAAATGTCCCATCTTAAGCAGTTTGTTAATTATTTATTTTCCTTTCTTCGACACTTAAGATTTACAACAAACAAATACATTTAAGTGAGCATAAGTTGTGTGACTTTCAGGATATCTACTATTACTACTATACTGGTATTTACTCATAAAGTGTGCATTAATGAGAAAATATAAGAACTATATGCGGATGCATCAATAAAGACTAATGTCCCTCTTTCATGTAGTTCATAGTACAGGTTTGCCTCTGGCCTTTCTGTGTGGAGTCTGCATGTTCTCCTCGTTACTCCGGTTTCCTCCCGCAGGCCAAAACCACGCACGTTAGTTTAATTGGTAACTTCAAATTGTCCCTAGGTGTGACTGAGAGCGTGAATGGCTATCTTGTTCGTTTCTCTGTGTCCCTGTGATGGACTTGCTGTCTGTCCAGGGTGTCCCCCGCCTCCCTCGCAGTGACTGCTGGAGAGAAGCACCAGCTCCCCGTGACCAGAAAAAGAAAAAAGCGTGTAAAAGGAAATCGATGGTTTCTCTTGTTCACATATTACCTTTTAGGTGAAATGTCGTTGGAAATGTGCTAAAGTGAAAATGAAATGGTGTCTAGAATAGCAGATGAGCCTTTTTGTTGTTATGTCATTATTACCGCATGTATCTGAAGCTGGGCACAGTAGCATGAAGCAAGCTTATGAACTACTTGAGCCTCAGCAGATGTAATTGTGAAGCCAGACCTCTTACCTGCATTCATTTTTGCATCCATCTAGGTAGAAAATCTGGGCAGGAAGTTTGGGTGTGAATGCTGCAGACATGAATATTTGCACATGCTTCCTCTCTGGAATATTTCCGAATCATTTCAAGACTGCAGTGCATATGTGAAACGACTTTAGACAAATCCTTCAAAACCCTAGAAGTTTATTTGACTTTGAAACAACAAAGTACATTATAGATATCTTTAGATTTTAATGTAACTGCTAAGAGGAACTGAGTATCATCTCTTTGTGCTCATTTTGAGCTCACAGTCACAGTGTTGTATCATAAAGCAGTATGCATTGCAGCTACATGACACAGGATGTCATGGTTTACCTTGAAAAAAAAAAGACCTTGTTTGACCTTGTTTTCTTTTCCTTTCATCCCTGTCTCTGTTGGCAGCATATCACCCTCGACAGCTACATTCCCTGCCTGACGGATCTCTGCAAGGCTTTGTGGGAGGTGATGCTGAGCTATTACCGCACCATGCAGTGGCACGAGGAGCATGACAAACAGGAGGCCGCTCCCACTCCCGGTAGGAGTTTCCCCACTCTTTCATTGTTTCCACAGAGAAATTATCTGAATGCAACACCACACTACGAGCTTCAAACTCTCCGGTACCGAAAGCTGTGCAGGTCTTTGTGAAAAGCAGTTTCCAAGAGGTTAACGGTACAAGCAATGTCCTCTTCCATTTTTCTGACCCTATAGAAGGAATATAAGCTCTTTCTCCCAGTCTCAGCAACTGTTTGGAACAAGCTTGTGTTTTGCATCTCAAATCCCCCTCCGCTTTTTTTTTTGCATCTTCACCCTTTAAATCACCTTTTTTTCCCACCTGCACTCACAAAAATGTACTCCCTGTGCCTTTAGAGTTTTGCAAAGACCTGATGAAAATGGCTTCCCATTATTTCACCTACGAGAATTTTTTTCCCCTTGTGATTTCCACACCGGCATTATAACTAACTAATAGGAATGACTGAGTCTTACCGTGTATAAGGGAAAAAAATGTATTTGTGTGCTAATGCTTTATGGTTCTGCACAGTATAGTGGTACATGCACTAAAATGGGATATGTTTTACAGCATATACTCTTTCTCCACTCTGTTGTCAGCAGGTTAATGACTGATCTGCAAAAAAGGCACTATAGATTAGGATGTGTATACAGAATAGTAATAAATGCAATATTAATTATGTGACATTAGGGATGAATATAAACAGAAGCAACAAATCACAAATTCTGAAATTGTGCCAACATTGACTGATTTTTATGTTCCATCTCTTTGCATACAAAAACAACTCTTCAGTGCAGGTGCAGCATTTGATTCTGTTAAGAGACATTACCAAGCGCCAGCCCAAAATAGTGAAAACTTCTGATTTTTTACAAATGTATTTCATCTTTAGAATTGCAAGTATATTCAAAAACATCCAGTTTTATTAAAAAAGAAAAACAAATCTTTTTTTTTTTTATTTGAATCTTATTATATACACAGACTTTTATGAAAAATACACAATTACAGCCCACCAAGCCAGGAAGGATGATGGCACACAACATCAGCCCAGAGTCAGCCAGATGTGAAAATATCAGCCTTCAGAAGCACCGTTGCCAAGGCAGCAGCAGCAGCCTCCACGAGGAGCTGATTTTTTTTATTTTTTTTCAACAGTGTTAATGAAGAAAATATGCTTCATTTCAGTTTATTGCACTTTTCATTTTTTGACACTTGTTTTGCCAGATATACTGTACATAGTTGCACATTAGACATAAATGGCAATATTCTTTCCATTTCCTTTTCATGCTGTACACAATTCGTTTGGCGAACAGATAATGACACAAAGGATATCCTGAATGGTTGGTGACATTCATTGTTCTCACAGGGCTTCATTAGATGCCATGTTTCTTGAAGGGGAAACTATATTTACTCTGATTGGGCACATTTATCATCTCTCTATCTGAGTGGTTGTCACATGTGTCCTCGGTGTGGAGGTGACCTCAACCCCAATATTCTTTTGGTTCTCACCTTTTTATTTAGTTCTTATTTTTATAAAAGTGGGAGGATCTTTCTTAGAGTAATGATGAAGAGCAGGAATCAGCTTCTTATCATGAATGTTGGAAAACTTGCATTAAATAATTGGACTGAGGTCGAGATGCACCACGTGCCCTCCAACTTAATCAGATTCTTCTGATCAATACAGTTTAGCTTGTTTAAAAAAAAAATCTGATTTAACCTCAATTTCTGACTTCACTCTTCCAAAAGAGCAAAAGAGAGTGTTTTCAAGCACAGCTGTGTTTAGGAGCACTGGGAAGTCAAGGCTCTTGTAGGTTGTTGTTGTTTATAAGTGAAGGCCAGGCGAAGTGTGACTTTCCCTACTATTTATCTCTGTCTTTTCTTAGAGTAACAATACTTTTTTATGTAGTTAACCTTGGGAGGTTGTTTCTGCACTGATTGAAACTGCAGTAACAGCTGGTTTAGTTATTGAGAAATGGTTAAAAAAAGGACTTGTGGCAAAGGAGAGCAGCTGAAAAATAGTGTGGTAAAGACATTAAATTTGTTAAATCCACATTTTATTTGAAGTCTTGGCTAGCCTTCTGGTGCTTTCTGAAGTATTTGATTTTACGATATCTTATTTAATGGTGTAAGTGGTTAGTTGGTTGTAAATGTTTTTTTTTCCTGCAGAAACATTTGTTTCATTAGTAAATCCAATGAAATGAATGGTGGACAGCCTGAGTCACAGTAGCAAGGCCACCTGTGCGCTCACAACCCATTTAGCCTCTATACCTTCTTAATCCGTTAAATAAATGATGCACAATGTTCTATAGCTAACTGGGTCAGGCAATGATCGAGCTAATTCATTCATTCATTTCTCAACTCAGATAAAATAAAACATTTTATAACCTACATTTAAAAAAATCTGTGTGAAATGAGCTTTTAATTTTGATACCAATATTGGTATCCATGTGTAAAAATGAAGAATGGTTAAAATCCAAAAAGATCAACGATTTAGGATTTACAGCTGATTCTGTGAATGATAGACATTGGCAAAGAGCCGAGCAGGAGCTGGCACTTTTGATTGCTTTGCGTATGTGTTATCCGCGAAGGAATAATATGAAAATTTACAGCCAATCAGAGCAATTCTTCAGCTTCAGCCTGGTGTGCGAACAAAAGTTCCAGGAAGTTCCTTTCTATTGCTGAATGGTATTATTTTAGAACGATTCAAAATGTGTTGGATTTGTCTTTAAACAATCTATCTAATGGTATCAAAATATGTTGTGTTTGATGAGGTTATAAAAATCAGACGGCTTTGCTAGTCACAGCTACCCATCCAGCAGACCTGACACAGGCTGCTCGTTTCACTCTAACAATGAATTGAGGACGAGCACGGAGCCTTTTTCAGGCAGGTTTGGCCGAGCCCGCCGCTGAAAAGCTGCGAGTGGAAAGTTCTCGGTTTGCATGTGGTGCTGTTGGCTATAATATTGCATCTTGAAAAAATGAAAAGCTCTTGCTCGATTCCGACTTCAATGTTCCGACGAGCAGTGTGGAGAATTTAGCCTGGTGAAGGAGCTCTGTTTACACAAAGATTTCTTATTTTAGGGTTAATGGAGAGCTGTTTCATGTGTCTGTTGGTTGTGAGAGTGTTTGTCACCGTGCACAGCAGTCAACTTTTAACCAAACTGAATGTTGGCAGTGTTTTCTAAGTGCAGTGGTGCTGTTGCTGCTTTTGTTTCCCTCTTTCCAGAGTCTGGTTTTCTGAAAAAAAAAAAAAAAGTAAAAATACCACGAGTCTTGCTCTCAGTACTTGAGAGTCGGAAGTCCTGATTAGTTTAGGGTCTAATATCTGATAATATTTAGCTAACATTACCATGATGCTATCAGCTCATTCCTCTCCTGCAGATGGTACAAAGGGCTGCTGCTCGACTTTTAACAAGAACAAGCAAACGTGAGCTCATAACACCAGTGTAGGCCTCACTTCATTGGCTTCCTGTCTGTAACAGGATTGAGTTTAAGGTTTTATTGCTAGTTTTTAAGGTTCTTAATGGTCTGGCTCCATCCTGTTTCCAGGATCTTTTAAAACACCATTCTTTATCACTGAGGTCAGACTACTAGATGCTTTAAGATGTTCCAAGATCTAAATTTAAAAGTAGGGATTTGCAGTCATTGCTCCTGTTTTATGGAATAGTTAACCTCTCCATATAAGATCTGCTCAGACCTTAGAAGAACCTAAGATGCTCCTAAAGACCCACTTTTATTCACTGGCATTCGGCTCAAGTAGACCTTGACAACTTGATTTGTTATCTGTACTTTATAGTATTTTACTGAATGATTTTATTACTTTGTTCTTGTCATTCTTGTCAGATTTTTATTGCTATTCTTTTACTACTCTTTGTATTGCCATTTTTGCTGCGAAGCACTTTAGTGCAGCCTTTGCTGTTTATAAAGTGCTCCTAAGAAAATGTCATTGACATACAGTAGCTTTTCCTTTTCTAATCTTACCGAAAGAGTTAAAAAGCGAATATGTGATCATTCTGGTGCTTCCACTCGCATGTGATCTTGTATAATTATAGTGGTTCTGCCTTTTCTTGATAAACTGACCATTGCACAGTGTAGTGGATGGATCCCCATTTAATGAATAAAGAGAAGACAGAGTCCTACCACCAACTTTTTTTAGGGCTGTTTTTTGGTGTAAAAAGAAAAAAAGATAAAAGATCAACATTTCCAATTTGTAGGAACAGAGATGAGTGTTCGGGGATCGATACCTGCTGGAACGGGTATTTAATACCGCAGTAGGAATACTTATTCATCTCAGTTTTGTGTGAATTGCCTAATCAATTAATCATTAGCAGTCTCTGCTTTCACCCATTTCTCAAAGTTCTCAGCTTTCACAGACTCTGTTTCACTTTGTCTCCCCTCACTAACACCACTCCTTTGGCTCCCTGTTCCTCAGAGTCCGTGACTTCCAGTGCCATCATTGTGCTCATTAAACTGAAACCGCTGTGTGTCGAGGCGCCATGTCAAGATGTCTCCCAAACCCCGTGTTCTTTTATCTTTTAGTGAATCGCACAATTGTTTCCAACGGCTCTGTCAAATATATATGACTCAAATTATGACCAGTGATTCCAGGGTCTCTGGAGCAGCTTTTGCAGGCTACCTGTTTTAAGTTTCTGTTTTATAGAGCAAAGTCAAAGTTGTGAGAACTTTAAAATCTCAAGTTTGTGTCTCTCAGTTCAGGATAAAGTTATCATAAATTGGTGCTTTCAGTAATGCAGTGTGTTGCTGGATTGACAGTTGATTGCTTGTTGACTTGGAGCCTTACAGCTTCTGGCTTTTCCAAAAAAATCCATTTCATACAGGGGAAGCAGCTTGAGATTAATGAAGCAATTTTCAGCTAACGGGAAGTATTGATGGCGCTCTGACACCGCACCGCACAGTAGTCTGTCTGAGACAATGAAAACAACACAGGCCCAACAGAAAGGATAGCGAGCTGATGATGAAAGAGGAATCGCGTCTGACAGTAAACAGGACTCTAACATCTGCTGCTGGTCATCCAGGATTGTCCTATCAGGCTTTAAGCTGTCAGTCCTTCGTCTTTGTTGCTTTAAGAGTGTCACGCTCCTCGGATGTTGATTGGCATCTACCACTGACAGCTGTTCGCAGGTGACAGCGAAGGACTTTTGATTTCAGTAATGTCTTTTTAATTACAATGGAATAATGGGATTTTCTTCAGCTATTATTAAAAGCACATCATAATTGTTTTTCTCATCACTTATGACATGACACTGATACAGTCCAATTTCCTTGTGCAAATTAACAATGAAGGGTTTGCCTTTCCTTTTTTAAGGCACTGAATCTTATATAAAAGTTATCAGTGGTTTTTTTTTTCTAGTTTTCTAATCCTTCATTGTGTCCTTTTTGTTTGCCTGCAGACGATGCAGCAGCAGGGTCTGATGAGTTGAGTGTGGACCGAAGCTATGTGAAGAAAAAGCTTGAGCATGGACTCACGCGGATCTGGCAGGTTTGTAAAGAAGCATTATCTCTCCTTCCCTTTGTGCTTTTAATATATATATATATATATATATATATATATATATATATATATATATTTATTTTCGAATTCATTTATTATCCTTCAGGTTTTCACCTCACTCAGAATTCTCCTCCCATAAATTACCAAGCCCCTCTCCATCTCTTTCCTCAGGATGTCCAGTTAAAAGTGAAGGCGTACATTCTGGGTACGGACATGTCGAACTTCAAATACGATGATTTCATTGTGGTACTGGATGTCATCAGCAGGTACGCCTCAGGATCGGCGCGGCTGACTCATTCTCGTTTCCACTAATTGGTCTTCATTGCTGTTGCTGTCCCCTTCTTGTTTTAAATTAATCAGGTTGAGCAGCAGAACTTTCTCATGAAGTCTCCCTCTGTCACAGTATTCATTTATTCTGTCAAACATTCACTAATTAACTGAAATTAGGAGAACTATATTTCACAAACACACACACAACCATATTGGAAACTTAATGGTTTTCTTCATATGACTAAAACTGAAACTATAAAGCTAACTTAACAACATACTGATTAAATTTACCCTGATTCTAATAATGCAATGCAAACATTTCATTTTAAATTGGTGGACAGCAAACAGAAAAATACACACGTTCATTTCAGTTTTTCATTTAAGGTCCAGCTTTTTGTTGCTCAGCTCATTTATTTGTTATTTAGCGATGTAGTCTGTTAGTCGGGGCAATTTCAAGGGATTGCTTTTTTGTTTTGTGCTTTAAATCGAAACAAGAATATCACAGTCACAATATGTATTTCAAGCATTAAAGTTTAATAATGCATATTAACTAGTTCTGTCATCAAATTCAGAAGAAGTTGCTGATAAATCCGCAGTCTTTGTGTGACGATAGTTATGCTATCTTCTAAAACATATTTTCACCGGCTAAAACTGAAGAAAAGGTTGAGTGTTAGCCATAAAACCATCTCCATTTTGTCTTTTTCTTGCTTCTTTATTTAAAGTAAAAGTTAATATCGCACAGTAAACATGAACACTCATCTATCATAAAAGATATTCCACGTTTAGTTATTTCCACCATTCCACAAACTCAACGCAAAATGTTTTTAAAGAAACATTTTTGGAAAACACTGAAAAACTGCAATAAAATGCATAAAAGCAGAATTAAGCGATAAAATAAAGTGGCTACACAGTAAATCCATTAAGTTAACTAAGCTCAGATGGTTTGACTGATTGCCTTGAATTTTTAAGTTTAACTTTAAATGAAGTTTATATGAAGAGAAGACGCTTTTTATAAATAAGTTGTAAATGTTCACATCAAAGACTGTATATGGACCTTTAACACGAAGCAGGAACTGGATCGACCATACCTGTCAGCTGGTTTCAGCGCAAGTTTAAAATCCTGTCCTCTCCATGTAAATAAATTAATTTCACTGTTAGTAAAATAAAAAAAACAAACACTTCGGACAATTGGGTAATCCATATTCTTACTTGTTCTTACTATAAATGCAGATTTTCTTCCTACTTTTCCAGCACTACTGCTAACAGCATCTGTCTCTTGCTTGATAGATTACATTTATGAGGATAAGAACATTTTGCATCATAACTATTGGAAACCCTGCTGGCCCTGCTGTCTGTCAAACTATGAAGGCTTTGAGTTTGTTTTTGATGTTTATGTATTTTTTTTCCTGTGTCAAACAATTAAAATGTACAAACAACTATTTAAAATGTTTCCTTTACTTTTGACTTTAGAAAGGAAATGCAATTTTTTCCAGAAACACAATCATGATAAAAAAAATCTACTTTTGCATTAAAATTTTATCACAAAAAGACTTCAGCTGTGCAACAAAGCATCCACTTGTAATATTATACCCGTGTCTCTCTGTCATGTTGCCTTCCAGGCTGATGCAGGTTGGTGAGGAGTTCTGTGGCAGCAAGTCAGAAGTCCTGCAGGAGTCCATCAAACGCCAGAGTGTTAACTACTTTAAAAACTACCACAGGTAAGATGGACCAGTTGCTTTTTTTGTTGTTCATGTGAAAATTACAGTAGGTTTTGTTACGGTTGGCTGTAGATAAACATGGTTTACAGTAAAAGCAACACTCTTACGTTGAAGGTTTTTTTTTTCTTTGAAACAATAGAGTACATAATTGCCTCATACATGTTCTCTTGATTATGTAACGCCCTTCTCTGACACAATCAGAGCCTTTTTGAGACTCAAAATAGTGAAGAAGAGAGAAAGAGACACAGAGTAGGCATAATGAGATTCAACAGAAAGTTTGAGGTGATGAAATGGAGGTGATCTGGGTATGAAATTGCACCAGTAACTGGAAAAGCGAGTAAGATGTGATGGACCCCGAGAACAAGGAAAAGGATGAGGAGGAGGAGCAGAGCAGTGGCTTAAGGCCCTGACATCTGCACTGCAGGTGAGAAGGCCCCCAGTATGCATGAAGTTTTCCGATTTGTTGCCAATTCCCAAGGTATTACCTGCTGGCGAGCTTCGGATTGGTAGCAAGCAATTTAGTGTTGCTAACATAGCTGCCTCACAGCAAGAAATCTCAGTCCACTGATATAAAAGTCACATTTTCCCTTCTCTCCGTAGTTGAGAGAACATGTTTGTATGACCTTAAAGAGCCCTAATGCCAAATATATGCACACTAGCAGTGCGCGTTGTCTAATTTGAATATGGATAATAAAAATGTGCTGTATCTGTAAAATTGAGATCATGACTTAATGCTAATCTGCTCTCTTTTTTTGTGGTGTTTATGCAGTTCTGAAATTGTGCACACAGATATACAATAACTGCTGTTTAAATACCAGATTTAGAGAACTCAATATTATGAAAATGTTGGAATTTAAGCATGTGTAGCACTAATAAAATCTTTTTATTTAATTTCTCATTAATTCTTTAACTATGCAGTCTTTCGGCATCCATCAGTGGGTGCTGCAGCACCTCCTGCGCCCCCTACTTCCCTAATTCTCTTGTAGTTTTCACTGCATGCTCTGTTTTTCTCAGTCTAAACCATGCATGCTAGATTAATTGGTAAATGGACCTCAGTGGTTGGTGTGTTTTTTTGTTATTTATTTTTTGTGCATCTCTGCCAAACACGACTCCAAGCAGGGGCAAAGTGGGTGCAGAAATCCTGTAAGTGGATGAATGAATAAATTAACTTTATTAATCGCATCCAGTGACAGACGTAGTCATCAGGGTAATATTCAATTTGACAGACTTCGCTGAAGTCAGTCACTTCCCTTACCTTATTTTAGTCTTAGCTTCTGTGTTCTGTCATCGCTCATATTTCAGCCACTTTTACACCATGAAAAAGCAGAGCTGCAGTGTTAAAGCCAGCACTGCTTTGACATTTCACACAGAAAGACCTGATATTAGCCTGGCGGGTGAGCGGCAGAGTAGCTGTTCTGAGCTGTTGACAAATCAAAGCATGTTACAAGACGCAACTCTCTTCCAGCTGAGCATTAGTAACCTTTACTGGATTTGTTTGTTTGTGTGTTTATCCAGCCACTCTCAAGACACAGGAACTTTTTATTTTTTATCTTTTTTTTAACCTTGTGTCTATTTCTTTTTCTTTGCACATCCCCTGAAGGGCACGACTGGAAGAGCTGAGGATGTTTCTGGAAAATGAGACGTGGGAACTGTGTCCAGTCAAGTCTAACTTTAATATTGCCCAGCTCCATGTGAGTAAGAAACACATCACTGAGTTGAAAAGGTGAAGTGAAGTAGCTTTATTTCCCTCCCCACAGTTCAGTGATTGCACACCTTAAGGTTGTGAAATTTACATAAGGATGTAAAGCTCAGCTAAGGAGTTCAGCTCAGTTATGTCTGTGTGTGTGTGTGTGTGTGTGCTGCACATTACATAACACTGATGCACATCAAACGACTGTTGTCCCCTGCGGTGTGTACGCTGGGGGATTTTATTTCCCACGCTCTGGGGCAATATTGGAAAAAAAAATCAAATTTTGAGAGTTGAGCAGCTTTATGAACATTAGGGTTGTGCCAACTTTTCATGCCTTTACACCAGTGGTCTCCAATCCTGGTCCTCGAGGGCCACTATCCTTCATGTGTTACTTGTTTCCCTGCTCCAACACACCTGATTCAGTGGTTAAATTACTTCTTCATGTTCTGCAGAAGCCTGTTAATCACCCATTGAGTCAAATCAGGTGTGTTGGAGCAGAGAAACAAGTAAACCATGGAGGATAGTGGCCCTCCAGGACCAGGGTTGGAGACCACTGCTTTCCACACCATAATCAACCTGAAGAACAAAAAAAGTCATTAACAGGAAAAAAAAAAGTAAATTCTCTTGATTGTAATACTTTTTAGATCTGTTTTTCTTCATCTCTGTTTTGCTTTGGAAGACACTGCAAAAGCTAAACATTTAAATGAACCTTCACAAATGTTTACTAGCGAGTGGAGTTTTGCATTTGCACAAAGGAGTTTCCTGAATAGTGCAATTAACCTGTGAAGCCGTTTTATTCACAGATGTCCACAGTGTATTTTTTATTTATTTCTTCCATTTTTTTTCAACCTGGCTAAAGATGCATTTAGTTTTAAGTTGCAAAAATAAACTTTTTGTAAGACTGTGAGATTTAGCAACAGGCTAGGATCTGTAATGGGGAGCCTTTTTCTTCACCTATGCATCTCATCTGCTGGCATCTGTCATCTCCCTTTATCTCCATGTCCCATCTCCTCCAACCCAGGAGTTCAAGTTCATGGGCCAGTGTCGCTCTCCGTCCATTTCCCCGAGCAGACAGTCCGTCTCCTCATCCGTCCCGCCCCAGGAGGAGTTGTCCCTGTTTCAGCTGCACCTTCAGGATGGCAACCCATTTGAGATGCACATTGATCACAAGGAGGAGGAGACGGAGGATGTGCTCGCATCTAACGGGGTAGGTGTTGAGAACTGATTGTCAGCAAATTAAAGGATGTGCTGTGTTGGTCTAAATGTTGCAACAGTATATGACAGTATATTTATATTTGTTTATAGATCACACATGCTGGTTTTGTTCAGTTGTTTATTGCCACCAAACACATAAAACAGCATGAATCTCATGAACAAGTGAATGGATTGAGGTTCAGTGCCAAACTTGTTTAAATTAAAAACTAGCTTGTCACCTTCCGCCAAAGTTTCAAGCAAAGACTGGATCTGTTAGTGCTCAGAGCTACTACCACTCCAAATATTAGCTCAATGTCTGTAGGATTGACTGATTTATAGTCATCTTTGTGTTTACTAAGATTGATTAGCAGTGGTGGCCATCTTCGATGAAGCTGACTATAAAAGTTAATCAGTTGTACAGGCACATCCATTGATTTTCTTCTGAGAGTTTATTCAAATCCATCCACTATCTCATGAGATAGTTTGCTAATGATGCTAATGATCACCTGCCTTTCATGGCGGCGGGTGATAAAATTGTCAAAAATTAGATATACTCATTATAGTCCAGCCATTCATTTTCTTTACCCGCTTTCCGTTGAGGGTCGCATGGAGCTCACTCACACCTAGTAGCAAATTAGAGTTGTCTACGAACCTAACATTCATGTTTCTGGTCCACATGGAAAAGTGGCAGCCAAGTTTCAAACCTCCTTGCTGGGAGTCGACAGCTCCAACCACCGCATCCCCATACCACATAGTCAATCAAAGTTGTTAAAAAGTTTACAAAAGAAAGACTTCTTAGTCACTGATTAAAGGTTATTTAACATAGAAAGTGATGTACGTGCAGTCCTCACTCAAATTGCACCAAAGTTTGGCTCTGGTTGCTGGGAGACTGAGAGGAAGTAGCTATTTTCCTGCATCCACTTTGAGTGTATGTGTCAGTATGTTAGATGAAAGCTGTTACATTTACTGATGAGGGGGAGGAAGAGATGAGCCGCAGCTAAAGTGGTAAGTAAGGAGCTACATCCATACAATGGCCTCCTCCACGTTTACTTCAGTGCGAAAGCATGATGTGGTGAGCTGAACCACAACTTAAAATAAAGAAAAATGTAATACTTCGAAGGTGCAAAAAACTTAAAGGGCTCTGCTCACAATGTTTGCTGTGTAACCACACAAATTCTAATGTATTCGAGAGTCCTTCTGATTAAATGCATTAACGTATCATCACAAAGTGTTCGGTCTTTTTAAGTTAAATTATTATTAACCTTAACACACTGGCTGGGGCAACGCACATTTATTCTAACAGTGCGCAACATATGAAAATAAATGGGTTTGGAAACAAAATGCAGCACCTATAACAACTCATCATTAGAGTTGTCTTCTGTTCTGATTCTGGAAACTATTATCTTTTTGTAAAAACAAGTTTTAAACTATTCCTCTAAAAATGTCTGGAGATAATGTTACAGTTCATTGCGGGTCCTTCCACACGGTTGCCTTACATAATTGAAAGAGTAAAAAACATGCATCTTTTCTCATCTGTCAGTATGTTTTGTCCATTTGCTTTTTTTTCCTGTTTTCTTTAAATTTTTGTTAGGTTTAATTAAATTTACAGAGCTTAAACTCGATGAACTGGACACGATTTTCTGATGATGTCCTCACAGCCACTGCTCTTATGACTCCACCAGTATTAGATGCCAAATCAATTGTTTCTTTAAGGTTCATTTGTTAAAGAAAACAGTTTTTGTCTCCTGATTACACAGGTTTTCTGACATGTTGACTTTTATATTGTGATGCACTTACTTTTTTAAAAGGTTAATACTTTAAGCAATATAGTAGCATCTGTGTCAAACCTACAAAAGCCACAGTCTGACGTGCTCTTAAACTTTTAATCCCTCCAATATGACAGTGCTCACTGAGTCCATACTTAAAGAAGAAGAAACATGGATTTATTTTAGGAAAGAGTCATCTTGACTTTGATCTGAAACATGAATGAATTTTCTGCTTCTCCACCTGAAGCCAGTCATTTGATGGCCATTTCTTTTGTGCTGACATTTATCATCTGATCTTTGTCTTCTCTGATTTCTATCATCTCTATTTTTTTTTTTAGTATGAATCAGATGAGATGGAGAAGAGTGTGTACCAGGACTACGACAGTGACAGTGACGTCCCCGATGAACTAAAGCAAGACTACGTAGATGAGCAGACGGGTGACGCCCCTCTAAAGAGGTGAGTTTGTCGCATCAAACCGACGCACAGCTTGGAGCTGTTTTTATTCAGATTACAATGACGAGAAAAAGATAAACGCACTAAATATCGGGATCTCTGAATGTTTCACTCAAGGTAAATCTGAAAATGTGTGAATTTGTGTCACTTTTAGCTCATCTCTGCCTAACTGTACTTTGCAGGCAAAAAGTTTTCTAAATAGGCTTTTTTTCATGTAAAAATTATTTTTCTTTTCTACTGCCACCTACAAGGTCGCTGAATTTTGAAGAATTAGTCACTATTCAATAAAAGTGAAGGTAATAATCCACTTTCTTTCCATCTTGGGTATGAAAGAATCCCTTTTCATTTGAAAGAGACGTTTGAACGCAGTTGAAGAAGCTATTTTTCCCCTCTTTTATTGTTCGAAAGTAATGAATTATAATAAGCTTATAATTTGCTCAAATCGCACCATTTCAGAGTTCTACTGCTGCAATTTACTTTAGGCCCTCTTCATGTGTGAGTTCATTATTAGCTGTTCAAATTGGGTAATTTACTTGATGCAACATGATTCAATTATTCAGTTTTACCTTCCTTTTGAAGATGTTTTAAAACTGGTGTTTACGGTTTTAAAAACTGAATGGCACACAAATCCCATTCAGTGATATAAATCATTCAGTAGCTCCTCATTACAACATCATTGTTCTAATAATGATTTTCTGTCATGCAAGTTCAGTGTATTATTTATCATGAATGTGATGTTTAAGCTCAGTGCCTCATTACTTCACAGATCTGTTATGCTCGATAACATTGCTCCAACTGTTACTACAGCTCCTCATTTGTATTAATCTGACACACCTGACAGATGGTCACTAAAATGCTAATCTCTTATTCTTTTAAGCGGGGATTGCTAATGGTTAATTATTGAATGGGCTGCGTGTTCACGTCCAGGAATAAGACAGCCCATGCATCGACCGCGGCCGATGTAATGACTGCTGGCTAATTTGCCTCGGCGGGCTTTGTGTCAGGGCTCTTGGTGCTCCAGGATCACCAGTTCTGACACTTCACCACTGGGGTCCATCTGCATCTCCTTCCATGTGCAGTGGGTTCTGATAGATCAATTAGAAATCCCGGACCCGGACTAAAGGTTCTGAAACCCTGCCCATCATCGCAGAAGATTAGCGATATTAACATGTATTATTGAGTCTCTTCTCTCACGGGTTTTCTCCCTTTTGCATGCATCAGCGTGTCCAAAGAGACCATGAGAAGCAAGAAGAAGTCGGACTACAACCTTAGTAAGGTCAACGCACCGATTCTCACCAACACCACCCTCAACGTCATTCGGCTGGTCGGTAGGTTCTTCGCACATACAGACGCACACAAACGCACTCTCTCCACCAATAACCTCTTTGCTGGTGGAGCTCAGACTCAGCTGCAGCACGTGTCTCCTCTGGCCTGCTGAGATTTCAATTTAATCATCAATTAAGCAAATCGTTGCGATTGGCACGCGCTGTGTCTGTGTGACCGAACTGCGCTAATAATGGTTAGCCTTCGCCCTGAGCTCTGACCTCCTTTTGATAAAAGCTGCTTACATGTCTTTGTGGTGTGGCTTCGAGGACATTTAGACCCCACGTTGACAAACTGGGCTCTTGGTTTTCATGGACAATTCAGAATTCGAGTAGATCATTATCTTACCGGTGTTCTGCTTTTAGCTTTGATCATTTTTTTATACGAATTCAAGTGTGATGTTAAGGGGACAAAAATATTCTTGTTTTTTAGGCTAAAACTTAATATTCTGTTTCTCACAGTGTTCATGTGCATACGTCTTTTATCACATGTTAAGTTTTAGTCAGTTTACAGTGGTGTGGAAAACCTCGAAGCAAGGAAAAGCCCATGTTTGATTCCTTGTAGTCACTTGTAATAAAGGATCTGCAGGACTTTGATGGAATCAGATTGAGCCCAGTCTACTTGGTAAAGAAAGTCTGTTAAAAATATATGTGTAAGAAATAGTGCTGTCTCAGAGGCAAAGCCAGCAAGATTGAGTTTATTTCTTCTCCTTTTCTTCCCATCACAAGCTCTTAGTCAGTGGTAACCTTGTTACACCCCTGTACCTCTGTATTTATAGCTTTTATTACCTTTCTGCTAAATTAAATCCTTGCAATTTATATGCAAATGCGCCACGCTCCTGCTTAAGTTCTTTCCTAAAGGATGTAGTTCTGCCACGATGAACTTACTTTGGCTTAACTGTTTTAATGTTGGAAAAAATTGACGTAAAATCAGAATCATTTTTGTTCTTTGTAAGCGAGCTCAGTGGATGTTTTGTTTTTTTTTAAAGAGTGATCATTTGGGATTTAACAGTGACCGATTTTCAGTAATCAAGGCCACCGATAGCTGATAAATGAAGCCATTTTTTTTCCAGGTTTCTTTTTAGCTCATAAGAAGTAAGTTTATTATTTAAACCCAATACACCCCTGATTTAAAAACAAAACATCAGTTACTAAAGACATTTTCACCAACCCTTACAGCACAATAGATAATTGTCAGCAGAAGGTATAGCACAGTGTCAAGTGTAACAACGAAACCTCAAATGTTCCAGCTTTTTAAGCAGTTTAGTAGTAGTAGTAGTAGTAGTATTTTATTTTAGAAATTGCAAAAATTGGCCTAAATAATCAGTTGATCAATCAGTCAGTCAACCTCCATCATCTTTATAACAACAAACACTCTGGGAACCAATCAAGAACACACACACACCTTTCAGATTATCCAAGTATGTACAATAACTTTATTTTTTTTATTTTATTTTTTTTTTGCAATATTCTCCCCATCCAGGAAAGTACATGCAGATGATGAACATCCTGAAGCCAATTGCCTTTGATGTCATCCACTGTGTATCACAGCTCTTCGACTATTACCTTTACGCCGTCTACACCTTCTTTGGACGAAATGACATGGTACAGTGTTAATTATTCACCCGTCTTCTGGGAATTTATACACCAAATACTATAAACTTTTGTGGTGTCTAATTATCATTTTATAGGTTTTATCACCTGATATTTGATCTGTGGACAACATTTAACAACATAGTTAGGAAACTGTATTCTAAACCTTAATAAAAAATAAGTTTCATTTCCTCTTTCTGTCTTTTTTTTTTTTTTTTTTTACAGATTATAGTCTAATTCTCTCATGACTCATTGCAAGTTTGTTATTCATCCAAAGTTTTATCACATTTAAATCCCTCAAAGCACAGAGCATTACTTGAGTTTCTCAGTTGTCCAAAAAATGTTCTTTTTTTAACCATAAAGCAGCGATGAGCGTCTTATGATGTTACAAAAACTCTAGTAGGGTCTTAAGTGCACTAAAAATGTATCAGTTCTTGTCTACATAATGCAACTAAGACTGGCATATTCTTCATACCCTCATTTCATCATTTCTTACTCTGATTATGATTCTTGTTGAGTTTAAGATGATCATAAAATGCTACTTACATACATCAGATTAGAGTTTTAATGCATTTGTGTTAGATTATTGCTGCGCGTGTAAAAATACTCAATGCTGAATTACTGAATTAAGGAGAAGTTTTAAAGAAATTAGCCAAAAGATGATGCAAGTGACAAGTCGATGTGTCATCAAGATAATGGTTCAAATCCTACCAGCTGTTTTTTTTTTTCTTCTAGAGAAAGTCAAAGAATGACTTTCCCACAGTCCTGACCTCAATTCTCACCAACAGACATAACATAGGAAAACATATATAGCATTTTGAAGAGATGAAGAGATGAATTAAATGTTTTGTTGGCTGAATAATCTAGGAATCTTTCACACCTGAAAGATGAAATTATCCTAACTAATAGTGCAATTAAATGCAGTCACAAGTGAAGCCATTGTTGGACTTTGTACTGATAATGTTATAGTATTGAACTACAACTCTACTATTTTTTCATCCCCTAGAAACTTCCAACCATGTCTCGTATGTTTTAGTGTGACCTGCAAGTTGCATCACCCACTTTGCCTAGAAGGTCATATCAGACGACTGCAGAGGCTTCTCAAGGTTTAGTTGGAGGCAAAACTGACAAATTGGTTGTGGACGAAATTGGAATTTCCGAATGTCCCAGCAAGAGCCTTGCTTTGAGATTTGACAGTGAATTGGTCATTGATTATTTAATGTTTTGAACTGAGAAAGGGGAAAAAAGAGAAACAAGAATAAAAATTTGGGGATCTTTTCTCGAGTCTGATCACTTAAAGGCAGAGGGAGTCGGCAGTAACAGAGTCCGCTGAGCCTAGATTTTAAATAAAAAAGAAACCAACGGAGGGGAAACGGTTCAGGTGAAGTGAGGTGGATTGTACTGTGCTCATGTATATAGTTTTGACTAATACAAACAAAAAATAAAAAATTAAAGTCTGAGTAATTTATAACCTAAAAGCAACTGTTTTGTTTGTGTCCATTTTAACGCTACTGTTTGTGGAGCTATTGTGCAAGTTTCGCTTTAATTTTCATCTTTGTTCCTTTTTTTTTCCCAAAGTGAAAACAACACACCAAAGTTGTATAATTTTACCTCCGCTGCACTAAGAAAATTGCATTTATCTTCTCCGGAGGTGGATCCTAGTATGTTTATTAGATGATATGCAGTGAGACATGGACGAACAACTGCTTTCATATTTCCTCATTGCTGTCTGTCACAGTAGAAGTTCCTGATGAGCGATGGGTTGTAGTCCCCCTTGCTTCTGTATAATGGCTATCAGGTCATTTATGTCGTGCTTCACAAAGAATAAAAAAAAAAAGGCAGCATTTGTTTCTTCGTCGCCCTCAGGGAAGAGATAATGATAGCAGGGAAATGACTTCTGCTGTATCGAGATGGAGACGATACAGACAAAGAATGCTCCTCAGGGGGATCTTTAATTCAGATTATTGGCATGTTTATGTGCGTGTAGAAGAAATCCGAGGATAGAGATGTTGACTTGTCACAGCCTCGCTTTTCTCACGTGTCCCAGTCTGACCACTCTGGATCCACATACAGTAAATGTGAAGAAACACATTGTTGCTTTTTTTTTGCTGCAACACTTTATTTTTAAAACGCTATCCATTTTTTACGTCGTATCACTCGTTTTTCACCGCAGTGCTTTTCGCTCACCACTCCTGTTCTACACTTTCTCTGTGAACTGTACATTTGTCTGTAGTTCATTCACTTTTTAATCCACTGTCATCAAGTGCTCCGAAATGTCATTTTGTGAGCCCCCCTTCAGCCCTCCCCCTCTTCATTAATGGATCTCACTGAAACAGACAGCGAAATGCTAATGTCCCCATGAATCTTTAAAAAGCTGCTGGAAATTGGCCCCGCACATATGCTGGTGCTTTGACCCGGACTCTGCTCTCCTTTTTTCGCTGCTGGAATCGAGATGAAGCTGCTTGACTTCGCCACTTGAAGAGTAATGGGCATGCATTAATATGTAAAAGAGTAAATACGCCCATTATCTGTTTAAATAGCCGCTCCTTCGACAGTCACACATATGCTAAAGATGCATTATTGGGCACGGATTCTCCATCATCGTTATTAACCAGACTTTCAACTGCGGGGTCCACGGGAAAGGCAGATTTACAAACACAGTTTTGGAGAAAAGTTATTAGTGTTTCAAAACTCTGGAAAGTTGCATCCTACAGGGCTAACTTAGATATTTCACTCAGTTGTCTACTCTGGAAAGAGACACTAAAAGGATATTTAAAAAAAAAAGAAAAAAGAAAGTCACGAGCCAGTTGCGAACGGAAAGATGAGGAGAAGATATATGAGGAGGAGAGGAAGTGGAGGTGAACGACTGCCTACCAAAACACTGACGCCGAAAATCCAAAAGTAGATTCGGGCAAGTGTCTGACACTTGAACAAATTGATGGCTTCTTAGAAAAATAAACAATAATCCAAAAAAGAATTTTCTTTCTCTCATCTCATAACTCTCACAGATGGTTCCACGCACTGAAGGTTATCCAGTATGCACTATGTCAAAAATAGGTCGGGATTAAAAAAAAACGTTGGGTTTTGCAGTTGTAAAAGTCAACTTTAATAGACCGCTACCCCATTTATTTCAAACCCCACGCATCCAATTTGTCAATAGGTCTCCAATGCACATTGAAAGGTGCTTTCCTTTAGGTCTGTTATTTGTCGTTTTCAATCTCAATGAGCCCCGTGCAGAAGTCTGTGCAGAGTGAAGTTCATTGTGTAAAGTTTACTGTGAAAATGCTCTTTGAACTGTTCAAACTCCTGAGAAAAAGCCTTTACTTTACCTAACAGTGACACCTAATTTTCAGCTTTTACTGAGCCGAGACAAGTGAGAGGAGCGTTGTTTAGCTGGAAGAGGTTCATCAGCCACATTCACAACACTCATCTCAGGGCATCTTAAATTGAATCTAGCTGTCAGAGGATCCGCTGCCGCTGTGTAACATTTCATTTACGCAGCAGCTGTGCGTCCTGCTCTAAGGTTTAGCTGAAGTTTTATTGCATCTCCTTTTCATGCTGTAAGATTAGCTAATAGCTTATCAGTCCAGTCAGAATTAAACCAAATTTCTTTCAAACTGAGGTCATTCAAAGGGCTATCCTCAGCAGGCACATTATTAAATGTTCATAATATTTCTGCTGAAATCACCTTGTGATACAAAATTGACAACCTCAAAAGATCTGACCTATCTTTTAAAGATAAAAACAATAAAAAAAATTCTTCTGTGCTTCATTTATTCATTCAAAAATGATTCTTTCTTTTGTTTGCTTTTCCACTTAAGTTCAGTGTATGCTTCAATAATTTAACAAGACTAAAATGTGCTTTACTAAATGTTTGACCAGTGCAGCTGTTTAAATGTGAGCTAGCTCCAGAATGCTGTTGATTCCAGCCATTATAACCCATTAATCTCTCGTTTGTTTGGTCATGTCTGTGTTCACTTCTGTTGTACTGTGTCCACACGGTTTCTTTGAAACTTTGAGCTTTTGCTTCTTGTTTTTTCCTTTCTGCTTCCCATTCGCCATCCATAGCCTGTCCCAAGCCCATCTTTGCCCACTTACGGTGGCAGAGAGGCAGCCACTACCAGGGTGGTGGGCCCTGCCTGCTTGGTAAGCGCAAACCTTGAAGTGTTATAGGTCTGTAATGGAATGTAGATCCAGAATAGTGGTCAGCATGTGTAGTGTGTGTGCGTGTGTGTGTGATTTGAAGCTCCTCAGATGTGCAAGATTTACCTTCTGAAGTCAAACACATCTGAAAGTGAATTCAGCAGCATTTAGTATGGGAGTTTGCAGTGCCTTTACCCTTTCCATACCCCTCTTTTTACTGGTTTGATGCTTTGATTTTCTTGTCTGTTTTCCTTGGTTCCTCCTCCATCTGTAGGGATTAGACTCAGCTAGAAGCAGACAGCAAAAACTCCCTTGTCTCCAGCTACATGAAAGGAGAGACAATTTTGCAGTGTGTTTGCGTGCGTGCATGTGTGTGGGTTAATAAAGTGTGCATCCTTATAGAGGAAGTTGTCAGTGCATTGTGCAGACACTCACTGTGTGTGTGTGTTTGTGTGTGTTCTACAGTATGAGTCATCGGGTCTGGGCCTTATCAGCAGCAGACTGAGAACCACACTGAACCGCATCCAGGAGAACCTCATCGACATGGTAGGACAGCAGCTGTCTGTTCCTCTCCACACTCGACTTTACCTTCTCTCCTGTTTATTGTCTTTCTTCCCTTCTCCTCTCCTTTACCCGCACTCGTTACCTCGCCTCGCCGCCTGTCAGACACAAACATGATCTCGACATCTGTATTTCCTGTCTTTATGATCCTCTTTGTGCCTCTCCCTTTAATTGTTTTCTTTTTTTTTTTTTTTTTTGGTTTTCTGCCCACTTTATCCATTCTGACCCACTGTTGTCGAGAGAACCCACAGCCAGTGTCATCACAAAATGCATTACAGGTCATTATCTGGCCAGTGGTCACCTCCTCTCTAACACCCATGTCTTTATTTGGGCAGACCTTGTGTTATTCCATTAGGGCTCTCAATCGCTGTTCCCTTCTGTACATTATGACGATCAGAGGCTACACTGTTCATCTTTCTTTGTCTCTTGGTTTAATTTGGTACAGTTACATTATGTTACAGGTGTATCATAAGGCAGCCTTTTCTCTGTGCCTCAGAACTGGACTTTAATCTGACAGCAATCCACTTATATGTGCACTTACTTTCCTCTGCTAATATGAAACAAAACAATCATTGTTTGTTTACTTTTATTGTTTCAGTGAGGAGAAACAATAGGTGTTATTTAATTATGGTAGTGTCTGTGGTTAAAAAGGTCATCATTTATTGGCATTCTAGTTGATTTGTTTATTTACTTTTTGAGCTGCTCTGTTGTTATTTCTGACATTTAGATTTTCCAGAGCTTGTTTGGAAAGTTTAGAAGCAAAAGATATGAACCCAATTAAACTAAATTTATGCTTAATTGAACTGGATTTCTATCATATGATACAAATTGTGCCAGTTTTTCTGCCTCTGTTATGCTATTAAAACGACAACATTTTTATGTGTACAATAGTTATCTTAACGCTCCTTTTTCAAAAGAAAACATTTATTTTACCATGTAATTTCATACTTAACAGAAAACTACATCTGTGCACTATTGCTTACAGTATATGTTTTATATATATATATATATATATTTATATATATATACTCACACAGAAATCTTTGAGACAAGAACGCAGACACTCAGGATTTTAAAGTGTCAGATGCTTTCTTGACTTCCAGTATTAAATCTTGTGCTTTCCCTCAACAGCGAGAGTAAATTCTGATGCTTGTAGCTTTCCTTTTTTTCTTTTTTTTGGCTCATAGTTTTCAGAGTTTGTCAGTTTGTTGATTCTTATCAGCGTTGGACACAAACGACAGACCTGCTTGGAATAGATCTGTGTCGGCCTCTTTTTAAGTGTATTATTTCTGCAAACGTTGAAGGTTTCCAGCGTGGTTCTGCCTCTGTTTGAGGTTGGTTCTCTGCAAACACATGTCTACTTCTTGTAGCGTGATGCCGGCATTCAGGGGAAGAAATAAGTGGAGCAATCTGAAAATAGACTAGTCCTGTCTGTGTTGTCTCTGTTGTTGGTCCCTTTCAGTTTTTTTTTTTTTTTTCTTCTCCAGAGAAGGAAGGCATCATAGTGTACACAGATGTAATCTGTGCTGCATAGAAACGGTTTAAAAATGTGTATATTGTCCAGTGTAGCTTTCATCTCTAGGTTTTCCTGTGCTTATTTTCCATATATATTATGTCGGTTCTCAACACATTTTCTTCTTTGTTTTTAAAATCTGTTGCGATTGTACAGTTTCCTCTTAAGCCTACATTCAGCGTATAGCATCATCTCCGGGGACAACGCTCAGGACTGCATATAAGCCCTTTTATTTTGGTTGCGTACCCATATTTCTTTTCTCCGCATGGGGAGAAAGTTTTGCAAACTCATACATTTGTGTGCTGCTGCAAATCCCCCTTAAGCGTAGGAATGATTGATTTTTCTGATAAATGATTCTTCCCCCCCACCCCCCTTTGGTTTGTTTCTGTGGTGTTGTGCAGCCATGATGTGTGGGAGCCCACACAGTTTTCAGAGGAGAGAGTACTGTTCAGTTTGGAAGAAAAATGTTGTTTTTTGATGCAAGGCTCTGAAGTAGAACAGAAGAAGCTTCCACTTTATGTCTCAGGCTTTCCTTCAGAGCACAAGTAAACAAAGAAACAAAAAAAAAAAAGAAAAACAATGGATATTTAAAGGCTCTGTGAATTGAAAAAACAGAAGTCGACGCCTGGCCTTTCTACACTTCCGAGTCTAATTTTACTTTTTAACATCACAGGCTAAGCTGAAGAACAAACTGTCTTGCAACTATACTCAAACTTTTCTCCAGCTTATTTTTAGTGTAGCTGGCCACCACTGTTTTAAATTAGGTTTAGAGTTTGCATAATGTATCCTGTCAGGTAACATAATTAGCAGGTATTCTGGTGCCCATCAGTGTTAATCTCTTCTTCATGCTGTACAGTAAATAAGGAAAAAAAAAACTAGAAAGTGCTTTATCTGGCAGTGAGCTCACAGCATCCAAAGGACCCTGTAAAGGCATGGGATTTATTTTACAAGGAAAATTAAAGGTAGAAGAAAAAGCGCTGCAGCTATTTTAGTATTCTATTGATAAATCGATTAATCCATTGATTATTCTGGAGTACGGCGATCATGCTTAGATTATAACTAAGTATTCAGATATACATGTGCTATAACCCTGTTCCAAACTTTTCTCTTGGAAACCTCCGACTTATACCTAAATTAAAGACTGCATTCTTCCATTTTGCTGTCAGAACTCTGTGCACTCTTGTGCACACACACATACCAACACATAACCAAAAAAAAACAAAACAGTAATTTATTGACTCTTTTTATTTATGTGTCCTCCTCGAAATGTGTCTTTGTCACTAAATCCCTGGAAAGTAGGTTCTCATCACAGCTAAGGTAATGTAGGTCCTTTAGGCTGAAAACTTAGAAATGCACCAACTTTTTATCCCCTTTTACGTGTTAACATCAGAAAAATGGGATTTCATTTCCTCTTTTTGCGCAAAGCAAATCTGTGAGTAGAGAACACACTCTGTGAGCCTCTGGATTGTTTAATCTTCTGCGACCTGATACAGCTCTTGATTGAGGATGCTACATCTGCTTGTTGGTTTCGTTGTCTTCTTTATAACCACATTGATCTTCTGTTTGTACAAAGTTGCTGCTGTTCTGCTCTTGTAGTGAACCAATTTAGCTTTAGGAACACGCTGCAGAGTAGTTTTACTCCTCTTTTGCTTGATATAGTCCCAAACTTTTAGCGTCTTTCTTCTTTTTGTGCAACAAGTAATACCTGTCCCTGTGAAATGCAGTGACCACTAAGACGTAATGTCGTGTATCAAACAGAACGTTAAGGGAATTTTTGTAAATGAGTTATTAAATTTACTCGATAAATTGTTTCTACAGTGAAAACTGTAGAAAGAAAACTTATACACTTCAACTTTCTCGGAGCATAATAAATCACTAAAACTTTAAATTGCTCTGTTTTTTTGTTTAGTTTTTTTTCAAAATGTATTCTGCCATTAGAGGCCCATTTACAGCCAGGTAATTCTGAAGGTAAATTATGAGCCATTTTCAGATGTCACACTGCTGACATGCTCTGTGTTCAGCACCCTCCTTTAGAGAATATGTGCACCCTCTGAACTGTTCGGCTGATCCAAATGGACTCAGATGGACAAACAGGCTTGATGGGCAGGGAGAGGAAGAAGAGAGGACTCTAATGCACCGAGACATGTTTGCGTTTCTGCGGTAGGTGTTCTCTCAGAAGACAAAATGGTTCTAAACTGAAACTGCGCGGCTGCACTCGTGCATTTCAGATGAGCGTAATCATATCACTTCGTGTCCGATTAAGAGCCATTTCAAAGCTCCTCAGAGGAAGGACACAGTCGAGCGTTGTATCTCCACCTGTCCTTTCTCTGTAACGCATTAGCAAAGGCTTTTAGTGTCTTTTTTTCACATGCAAAACTATTTTAACTCATTTCGATTCAGTGCTTAAAAATATGCCATTTTATTTTCCTGAATACCATTTCACGCCGAGGTTTTCTTTCTTTCTTTACTCCATTTGGCTCTTAGTAGTCGCACTCCACAGCAAAAAAGTGAATATCACGTATTCACGCAGAGTACAGAAGCTCCACCAACTGCATACAAATCCACGCAGCCACACACTCCAGAGATTGTGACAAGGTAGACCTCATTTGTAAACATATTATAAAGTTAATTGCACGCTGCATGTCAGCTGAGCTGCCGAGTCCATGTGGTTTTGTTCCCCTGATTTGCCGTCGCAGCTCTTTGATTCCAGAGCCAATGTGCTGGTAATGATTTAGAATCCCTCATGAACGCCTGCGACATTTCATTTCATCCGGTCTCAGGTACGGAGCAACTACAGTGTAGACTGGGTCCTCCGCAGGGACAAAATAAAAGATCATCCAATAGTTTACGTGCTCGCTCTGTCTCCTGTATTCTTGATTACTCTCTCCGAAACCTTTTGGTTTTAATTTCACTCGCTGTGGGCTTTTGATTATTTTATGCAGATTGTTCCGAAAGCCGCATGAAGTTTGGGAGAAACTTCTGGGGCGGGCAAAGAAGGAACCTGAGTTTTGAGTTTGGTGTTAAACAGCGTTATCAGCCAGTCGGTTTTAAAATCTTTGCTTGGAAAATTCCTAAACTCTTCCGCGGTACTGCTTCAGGCAGGTCCTCTGGCCATGTTGTGTCTGAATAATGCCATGAACTCCATCTGTGGTCGTGTTGACGCTGCCAGAAAGTTCAGCCATGACAGCTACGGAGAGCTGTTGCTGCAGGCACCCTTGTGAAAAGAGCTGACAAAGGCTGGCATTTGCAGTGAGGCGATAACGAAAGCCTTAAATAATGAGTATTTAGTCTTGAATTTTTTTTCTAACTTGTCCTAGCAACTTTTTATTTCATTTTTTTCCATTTTTATTCCTCTTTTTTCCCCTTCCTTCAATCTTATCTGTTTGCCTTATCTCCTCCTCAGCAGCTGTGTTCCCAATGATTTCATGCCCCTAAACTCTCTGCACAACCGTCTACTTGTGTTATTCCACAGTTTGCGGTGCATGTGACTGAAAAGACAAGTGGCGTGTTTGTGTTTGTTTCACAAACTGCCGTCAGCCCAGGACCAAGATAAAATCATACGGCCTGAGATTGTGCTCAATTACGGTTCTGCAGTTGTTCAAGTTAACCCTACAGATTTGTGATGAGCTGATTAGATGAGTGTCTGTGTGTTGGTAATGCCTGCTGATGAGAACTCAACGTCTGTGGTCTGTGTGGAGTCTACCCCCCCCCCCCCCCCC
>NC_051434.1:12860157-12903144 GCF_001649575.2 Kryptolebias marmoratus
CCCCCCCCCCCCCCCCCCAAACTTGGCACTGAAACCACAGCAAAAAACAAAAAAAATCTGATGACTTTTGTGTTGGCATCGGTATTCTTGGCTGCTGTTAAGCCTGCAGAAATGTTCACAAAGAGTCACTGACAGGCGAGAAAGTAGACGCATATATCAATACGTTCTGAACTTCAGCCGACAAACTGACACATTAGTCACCATTATTTCTGAATTTTTTTGTCTGTCGACCTCAGTGTCTTCAGTGCTAATGTTGTGGTCACGGTTAAATTAGACTGACTAGACAGATATGACGCACACAAAAAACTGCATCTTATTGCATTTAAATTTATTAAATCTACCTAGGCCTTAAAGAGCCTGCCTTGTACTCCTGTTTTATTCATTGATGATGAATACAACAGATCCATCTGCCCTTTGATGGAGGCATCTGATTTTTATTGGCACTTACCAGATTAAGGCAAAGTGGGAGAATCAAATGTTTTTAGTTTTGTAGCATCGGGATTCCACACAAGTCCAGATTCAACAAAATGCTGCTCAGCTTTTCTAGGCGCTAAATATGATTTTGCGCATTCGTCTCACTTTTAAAGGTCTGGCAAAGGGAGGCGTGACCCAAACTGGCGCAGTTTGCCCACATTTAAAAGGGGTAAATTCCATGCATTTCGAAAAAAAATAAAAAAAAAACATTATTATGAAATTAACACCAAGGGCTAATAGTGTTTGATTCTCAAAGATCAGTGCTGTTTGCTACGTGCATGTGGTGTGAAATATTTACCGACTCCTGAGAACTGCTGATAATTGCATCTCGGGAGAAGAAACAGAGGAATCTGCTGCACTGCTGCCTTTACAAAAACAGGGCCGGCATGTCACAGAAGGGATAATTCGTCCTCTCTCCCAGTGATGAGGGAGCAGAGAGCACCCCTTACTCTGGAATAAACAGTGCTGCCTTTGTAGCATCTAATTATATTTAGATTGTGTCGCAAATAGAACTGTGATCTGCCTTTAGATTTATAATATAGGTTTACAGTTTGAAATACTTTGTAAACACTGGATTTGGAAGCAAACGTCTAATATTGATGTTACCTTCAGCTCCTATGTCTCCTGAGAGCACGCCAGTGTTTGCACTGCTCTGTTTTTTGTGGCCTCCTGTCTCACTGTGAGCAGGGCCGTTGTCCAGAGGGGATTACTTTATGACAGGGATTATATATTGTAATTAAGAAGATGGTGTTGGTGTTTATCCTGTAGCTGACAGGATGTCACAAGAATTGATGTTTTGTTGGGGTCTTTGTGCAGCTAACGTACTCCTGATTGTTATCGAGGAGACAGTTTATCCCACTGGATGCATTAACTTAGCCTCCTGTCTGCAACCTCTTCACCTTCCACTGTCGACTCCTCACACCTCCCACTGCGCCAGGCACGGCGATGAGTGAAATTATGCACTTTATTTGAAGTCCCTCTGATATAGATTCCACTTTCTCGTTATTCCCAACTCTGGCTCCGCACACGTCATTTTTGATTTATCCCCGATTAGTTTTCTGAGCCCAGGAGCCTGAAAGGGGGGAAAAAAAATAAAATAAAAGCTTTTCTTTCAGTCTCGTGGTTGTTTGTCATCCCTGAGCAGGTGAAAGGACCCGCAGCTGTGGGATGAGGAAAGTTGCCTGAGATAGGCTTAGAGAGGCCCGCAATGTCGCACAAAATAAATGAAGGCTCTAATTCCGCTTGACGTTCATCTAATAAAAACCAAATTTCAGGTATTAGAGTGACAAAGAGACGCAATAGGATCCACTTGACAGTAATTGCCTTGCAGCCAGTCCATTTCGCTTGGATATAAATTTCTATAGAATGGATTTGAGAGGGGGTAAGCAGTCAGTCGTGATAGATTGAGAAACTTTGAGTGAGAGATTACTTTCTGCTCCCAACTTGAAGGATCCTTCTCAACAAGTGTGGGTCCATAATTACCAACCTATCACAGTTTACCAAAGCTTAGGATCCTCTTACATCTTTGCACAGACTTGGGTTTTAAAAGTTAGCTTGTGTTTCTTAAAAATGTATGTTCAATAACACTACAGGGTTGTTGTTTGAAAGCGCAAGGACATAAGATGCTCTAATTTTTACCCATTTTAATATTACCTTATTGGTTTAAAAAGCCTGAAGAATTTAAATTACATCAGGCTGAAAACAAGCAAAAATCCAACATAACCCTATGACCTTTCTGACATTCTCTGTTTAAAAAAGAACAAAATATGAGCTTGTAGAAAATTGTTAGTTGTGTTTTTAGAGTATTTGTTTTCTGCTTAAATCAAACTACTTCCTTAGAGATGAACTAAAATAAAGTTTTGAGGATGAATCTAAGTAATTTTCCAGAAACAATGCCAAAAAGATCACCGCCTCCAGTCTCTTTATAACTTGTGATCAGAAAGTTTGTTGTGGGGTTTTAAATGTTTCTTAATGATCCACCAAAACACTCAATGAGATCAAGCCTCCCAGAGCCCAGGATCACCACTAGCACCGGACCCAAAAAGGTTTTATTTGAGCTTAAAAGTGGAGAAGTAAGCTAACTGGAAGCTGGTAGATTTTCCCATTTGTTGTTTTTTTGAGCTGCAATGTTATTTCCAAGAAGAATTCTTCATTTATATCGATGTAAAGCTTTGGTGCCACTTCTCCCTGGGGCTTGGGGTGATGGGAATTACATGTCCCGTGTGAGTATTTTAAATCGCAGCAGAGTCTCATTACGCTTAAGTTGCAACATGCACAAACATTGCCCTCCAACACAAATACAGGCCTTTATGTTAACTGTGTCCTCATTAGGATTTGTTGTTTTTTTCCATCTCAGGAAAATCTTTCTGCTCTTCTCTTTGATCTATTTGAGGAAAAACAGTAGGGACCGATAATCATCAAGCTGCTACTGCTTCCTTGTTTTCTGTCTCGTTTAAAGATTTGCTCCTATCTGTTTTTAAATCCCTGCTTGAATGTTCAGGGTTTTTTTTTTTTTGTAGTCTTTCCGTTGGGAATATCAGAAATTAATTTCTCACCATTCCTACTACAAATTGCAATCTTTAAAGCTTGATGCAGGAAAACAAAACATATTTTTTGTTGTGGTCCCATTAAAGCCATCCAGTGTTATGATACAGGGAATAAACTGACGCAGAGCCAAAGTTTTATCCAATCAGAGCAGAGCAGGGCGGGCCCAGGTGCAAGCAGTGTTGCTAATTTAGAGATTTTGTCATTAGCAAGTTTTTACACCCGTCTAGTGACTATTTTTCAAAAAAAGCTACTTTTTCTGGTGTTTTTGGCGACTTTTGGAGACTGACATGAAAGCAAGTATGGCCCTTTCCAACCAGCAGCGGGTGCTGCAGTGGACTGTCCTCCATCCCACTTCGCTCACAGGAGGCTCAGTCCTCCCGCACTAAAATAACTTTGAGTTTCTCTTTTGGGTCACTTTTGCTAATCCCAAGCCTGGATAAAAGTGGAAAGTTGGAACAATGATATTTAAAGGAAAAACCGGAGGGTCACATGGATAACTAGATTCCTGTCTTGTCTCTGTTGGGACAATGGTTAGCATGTCCACATCACATGTTGAAGGTCAGGGTTCAGTCCCAAGTTAGGCAGTCACATTAATATTTACATAATAAATTTTTAGGAATAAAAAGATTTAGTCAAAATATTTGTTTTTGCTTTATTCCCTGTTAATGACTTTATATCTGTCTGCTGTTCAGAAAACATATTTACCACAGAATATTCAGGTCCTTAAAAAGTAAAGTGAACATTTAGGCAACAAAACTAAGGTAGGGCAATAACTGTCATGAGTCTCATCATACACAGGTAATGTGAGCTAAATGTCTTTTTGTCCATAATTATAAGCTGCTTTTAAAGAGTTTATTTCATCTAGATTGTGACTTCCTCACTTTAGTTTAATTCAGTATACTTTTTATAACACATGTTGACAACAAAAATCATCTCAGAGCACTGTTTAAGGGAAAAAAAAACAAGTTTAATTCCTGTGGAGCAACGCGTAGTCCAATCCAGCCGAGTTTTAGGATTCAGGATTTTCTGAACACATTACAAAGTCACGGCAGAAGAAGAAGAGGGTACAGATAATGGACTGAGCCGCGTGCAGTCCTGATCTGTTTCCTGTGGACAGTCTGTGAAAACGTGTAAAACAAAAAGTGCGAAAACAACAACCCTGTTCTTTTGCGCGCTTCCAAATGTGTTTGGAGGAAGAAGAGGGCAAAATAACACCTGAAATGCTTCGTCAGTTGGTGGCCTTGATGCCAAAATGTATTTTAGGTGCGAGAAAGAGTGGCAGCATCACAAGCATCACTGTCCCAGATAGATAGATAGATAGATAGATAGATAGATAGATACCAAATGAAGCTGACATGAAACAATCTGGATCCATCCGGTAATTAATATGTATATTTTAGCTTTAATGTTGTCCTCACACCAATTCTTCCCCTTCTTATCACTGATGAAGGCTGTTCTGATAACAATCAGGTCTTTTGGCTCTGTTGTGTTGGTGTACATTTTATTTAGCATTTAGCCACCCACACAAAAATTCCCCTTACTTATGTTTAAAAAAGGAGAGAGAAAGAGGAATATTATTTTTTGTCTCAGAAGTAATTTCTTTTATATATAGATGAATTTAAAATCTGGCCAAACTGAGCTCTTTGGTTATTTTTAAAGCAGATAAATGTGTATCCTATTCTCTTTACGTTAAATGTTAAATTCATATCCCAGTGTTTCTGACAGATGTCTTAATATGATCCAGATTTCTCCACATCTGTGCACACTTTAGCACATTGAAGTCTTTTTTTGGTTTTCCGATGGGTTATCGAAATAGCATGACTGTCTGCTGGATAATGTGCCATTGTTTATACTCTTTTCATTTGTTTTCCAGAAGAAATCTCTCACCAAGTTGAACCCGGTTAGAACTCGATCACTTGCATAAATACACGGAGATGGATATCTTCACAGTGAGAAACGCAAGCGATCATATTTTCCCAACCACCGCTCGCCAATTTGACGTCAGGTTTATAGAGCGGGAGCTCCCTCTTGGAGTTTGTCAAGATTTTCTTTGACAAGTTCTGTGATTTGTGAACATCTTCTGAGTGAACGGTGTGTTCTCGGTGTGGGGATCTGACACTGACACGCCTGTGACAAATAAAGCAGATGCAATTTCCAAGTGTTTCATAGGGAAGCTGGTTTTTTTATGCTTGGATGCACATGGTTTATTTTTCACACAAAAGACATCCTTCAAATAGGTTTTATTGGGAGCCTAACTCATCTGTCAGCAGTTAGTAGATTTTAGGTTTATTTGACATTTTTAAACTTTTGATTTTATTTAATTTCTCTCTCAAGGAGTGAAGAGAACTTTTCAATTCACTCAATTCAGCACTTACTGTCAAAAGTTAAAAGCTAAACCCTTATCTTGTTAGTCTGAAGTGTTAATGTTAGACCAATTACAGCAGGACTATTACTTTTCCTTTTTTTATTTTTTAATGGCACCAGATCATAAAAGTCTGCCTCCCACTTCCATTTTTTATTAGTTACAATGCAAAAAGTACAAATGCTTGCAAGCTCATGAGTTCTCTTACAAATGTAAGAAACACAAATTTGTTTTGAGTTTCCAGAATGTTAATTTAACCTGTATTTTTAGTGGAACCATTTTTTTATTTTATTTTTTTTGCAGTTTTTAAGTTTGTATTTTAACAAACAGCTCCAATAAATATATTGAACTTCATACAGGGTTTGATATCATGATCCAGATATCGTTCTAGTGGTAAAATGAAAACACATAGGTTGTTGGGTGGAAAGTTTGCATATTTAACAGTAAAATAGACCTTTATTACTTCTGATTGTGACTTACTTTCCCAAACTTCTGCCTTTTTGTGCTACAGTGCCTGAGATCTGAAAACTGCTTTTAGTGAGAGTAGTCTGTTTCTCATCTCTGTTTTATTGCATAAAACAAAGTGCACATATCCTGTGTGCAGTGCAGTAAAATCCCTTTTTACAAACAGTATGCTTAATACATGTTTTTGTTGATGCATCAAAGTTTCAAATGTCTCTCTAAAAGACCAGCAGCGTAAATCAGCAGGTGAGTTTATTTTCTCCTACTAAAGTAATTTATTTAGTGGTATTAAAAACTCCAGATTACACTTCATGTCCGGCTCTTCTTCATTGTTAAAGTAAACCAAGCAGATGTCAGTGCTGACTCATATTTGTGAAACGGCTAAATGAGTTATAAACCCACCTGAAGAGAACATTAACTAAAGAAGCTGCGATCGGTTCCTTCCCTTCAAGTATCATATCAAGCATTTACCTCCTAACTCAGTGGTGTCCAATCCTGGTCCTGGATGGCCACCATCCTGCATGTTTTAAAGGTTTCTCTGCTTTGACACACCTGATTTGTCACTGAGTGATTAAGAACCTAAAGACCTTCTGAAGAGCAGGGAAACAACTAAAACAGGCATGGTAGTGGCCCTCCAGGACCAGGTTTGGACATCACTGTCCTAACTGAAGTCTAAAATAAATGATGTGTTTTACAGAAATAAAGCTACAAAGGAACAAGCAAATGTTTTAAACTTGATGATGTGGGGGGATAAAGTGAAATTGGGGATAGGGGGAAAGCGTAAAGGTTATTAGTGGGGTAGGGATGGGAGTTTTCCTCTTCTCTTCTTTTTACCCACTTTATTTTTCTCATTTACTTTTCTTCGCCAGGTCTCGCACTGCATCCCCTCATGGGCTTTCCTTCCACCTTTTCTATTTTGTCTTCATAATTCTTTTTGCTTCTCACATTTTTCTTACTCCCTTGTGTGTCATTTTTCCTTTGGCTTTCAATTTTTTATTTTTAAAAGCTTGTTTCTCCGTGTCCGCCTCCTCTCAGTTAGGTGCAAGCTCTCAGAGAAAGGGGCAGAGACAGTACATCGGAACGGTTAATGTTTGAACTCTGAAACAAGCTTTTAGGCCCAAACAGGAGCAAGGAAGCTGAGAAAGTTACCTGAAGGTCATTGCTCCTCAACATGAGTAGTTTGATCTTTTCTTGTGCCTCCTTTGACTCCTTCCTCGTCCCCTCCTCCTTTGGTAGCAGTCTCTCGCACAGCAAGTCCTTCTGCTTCTCCACTTCCTGCCGTGTCTGCCTCTGTGTTTCTTTTTCATGACCAGTCTCGAGACTCACTTTTAAAGCTTTGGAAGTGCCTTCCCCACGTATCCTCACTCCTCTTCAGCTTCTTTTCTTTTTGATTGAGGAGTGCAGGTTCCCCACATGGGCAGCATTACAACCACTTCTTTTTAAAAAAAATTTCTGGCCTTTTTCTTGAGAAGCTTTTCCATTTTTTTTTCTTTACTGTAGCTGTTAGTGAAGCCGCCTCACCTCTCTACTTTGTCTGTTCTTCAAAAGGGCAATGTTCTTTTAAGATTTGTTGTTGAGTGGCTTAATCGCTCCAAAAACAAGGCGAAAGGACATTGCAAGGGGCAGCACCAAATTGCACTGGCCCAGCTCTATAATACTTCCATTTCATGACTTTAAAGCCTATCCTCAATACTAATCACAACTGATTTTCTTAAAAAATTTGATGACAGTTAGACATTTCTATGTCATAATCCTAAAATTGCCAACTAATTGGGTTTTAATGGAGTTCATTTGAAAGGTAGAACTGAAAAATGCAAAACCGTAAATCCTAAAAACTGTAATATTTACTCTTTTTGGACTGAACACTTGCTTTTTTTAAAGACAAAATCAAATAAATTAGATAAAATTATATAAAACAGCATATTTAGTTTTTTCATGTTGGCTCAGTAAAGATTAGGCTGTGAAGATATCTGCTGGTCTTGAAACTAGACTGTCTTGCCAAAAAAAAAAAAAAAATAAAATAAAAAAATACCATCTGGGTTTGGCTAAGCAAATATGTACAGTAAAAGCCTACAATTGGAAACACGCTACAGTGATTAATGTGTTTCGGCTGGTAGCAAGTTATTGTGTTCTGACAGAGTAGCTTCTCATTCCTTAAAGAATAAGCACATCCTGTGGTTGTGGAAATTATGTGGTTCTCTTTCAGAAGGGTCAATTAATTGGTCTGCATCAAGTAAACAAGACGAACAGCATTACTGAGACAAATAAAATGAGCTTCAAGAAGAAAACCATAATTTTCTTAAAGGGAAAGGGGGTCAGAAAGTCATCCTGAGTGATTGTATATTTAAACATTTGCTGAAATTGCCTGAATGTTAAAGAAAATCATCAGTAAGACTTGTGCCATGTTTACCAGTTGAAATAATCACTTACATATCCACAAAGCAAAGAAAATTCAAGATTTGTGACTTTAAGCTATCATCTTGTCTTTGGAGCCAATTAAAAAAATGGGGTTCTGTTTGACAGAGAGCATATGGGCTCAATGTTAAATTTCACAAGGTCTGTTCATATTCACCTTGTTCCAGATTTATGGACATTGAGATGAAAAGAGTTTAGAATGAAGTTACAGTATGCACCATTCAGAACTACAGTACCTTCCTTAAAGGTCTGTGGAGGAAGTATTATTATTTGGGCCTGGTCCAGTTGTTTAGGTTTAGGTTTTAAAATTTTATGTTCTCCAAACACGTGGTCATTTTACTACTAAAATGTACTAATTGACCACATTTCCCAATCAATATGCCGGTATATGTATCGTTTTTATCTGATGACAGTCATATTGGAGGTCATAATGTCAGGATTCATCAGGTTTAGATTGTCCTGAAGCTGTTCAGGGAGCAAAAGACATTATTTTCACATGATTTAGCCACTAAAGAGCCAGATTGGGAATCCTTCTTACAAGCTAGAGAAGACTTTATGCTGTGGTCTGACGCTTCCAGTATCAATATGAGATCTTTTAAAAGGGCAATAACAAAAATGATCCTTTCAATGGAATATGACCTACCTACCTTTGGTAGATAAAGCATCTTTATTTGTTTTATTTTTTGTTTTTCCAAAATACTCTTCTTATAATAAGTGCATTCTCAAGTGTACTTCAGAGTTTTATTATGATCGAAAGACTTTTTTTTTCTTTCATTCTTTTTCTCATATCAAATTGTACCCTGAAGTGCATTTTTCTCATAACTTACCAACTGTCTTTATTATTTTCAATGATTTAAAAATCCCTTTTAGCTTCACTTGCCAGTGGTGGCTGATCGCTCATATGAAGCAGTAATTAGATCAGAAGTATCTGTAACATAAACACTTTTCATACAGATAAATTAGAGTGTACAAGTTGATAACGAAATTATAATTTCTCGCATTCCTTTTTTTACTTTTTCATACGTTTTTACAAGCCATATTTTGTTTCTAAAATTGTTTTGAATTAAAAGCCTGTCTTTGCAAAAGTTATTAAAAGTATCAAAAGCTCTATGCCTTGTTTACATTTATACACCAATAATTCATCTGTTACATTTACTTTCTTAGCTGCTGGGTGAACCGTTTCCTCAGGTTAAACTGGGTCAGAACCTCAGTCATTTACATGAATGCACTGATGTGAACGTTTCCATCATCTTCTAAATTGACATAAGTTGTAAAGAAAATTTGCTGCCTTTGGGAGTTTGTGTTTTCTTTTTTTTCCCTCTGAAAAGTTGAATGATTTATGAATACGTTCAGAGTGAACAATCTGTACTTAGCCTTCAGCCCTGACACTGAGAACTGCTGCGACAAATGCAGCACCTGCCATTTGACAGAGTTTCACTGTTGAACACTTAGGCCATGCCTGACTGCACTTTAAACGCATTTTCTTAAAAAACAACCCCAAAAAAACCCATTAAAATGTTCCTTTAGAAACTTGGTCCAGCTACAACTGGAGACATAGTACTGTGTTTAATAATCTTTCTTTTGATGAAGAATGAATCGGTAATATTCAACACAGAAATTCTCCCGTTTTGAATGTCACAGACAGCAAATCTTCGGCACCAACTCATCTGATCTCATCTCTAACACTGAAACAGTTGTCATCATTTTAAGTGAACAGAGCCTGTGCTGCTTAAAAAAAGAAATCTGCTATTAAAAAAAATCTAATTGAGTGTTTGTTTCATCCAAACAGCGGGGAACAATTAAAACTCCCTTTAGATATCTTCAGCAGCTGCAGAATGTAAATCAAGTGAGGTAGAACTTCTTCGGTGCAAGGCGAGCGATTTTGGAAAGCTCTGCCTCGTCCCCCTTCTTCAGCCTCTTGGTATGACTTTGAAAAATCGATCACAGACTCCTAATTTGTCCAGCGTGGCATTAGTTTTGCACACACTCGCCATCGAAGAAAGCACACGATGCTAGTTTACTTTTATTTTTTCCTCTCTGACTCCATCCATCATTTTGAATGTCGTCCTAGAAGGGGAGACATAATTTCTGGCACAGTTTTATCTTCCAGGATATCAAATAAACTAGACAGGACACGGTTTGCACTGCTTACTTATGAGATTATACTTAAGGCTGAAATCTTAATTAGTTTGCTTGCAAATCTGAGCCATTTATTGTTTGTCATACCCCAAGTTTGTTGAAGATTGGAGAGTTTTTAGACTATTTTTTTGCCCTTGTGAAACTGGTAGAATATGTATGTCTTAAGTTAATGACTGAGTGAAAGCCTCAGAGCTGGAGAGCCGTGTCGATGGAAGGGGGCGGGTTTGATCCGACGCGTAATCCGCATGACGATTTTGCAGCATATAACAAAGCCATGTCACTGAATCTTATTTTTCCTCAACGCTACAAAAGAAAAAAATAATCACCGCAACTCAAGAAGACAGTAACTTTGTATTGATTTATTTATGGGACATAAAAAGCTGTGACATGTTGAGGAACAATATAGGTATACGTGCTTGTATACCTATGATAAAGTGGATTTTATCCAAAGTATCCCCTAAAAGGGTACCATGAAAGCTAAGAAATCACCAAATGGCTTTATAGCAATGGTATTATTTATTGTGTAATCAAATTTGCCCTTTAAACTATGCTATATTATTAAATAACTCTGATAAACAAGCGTTCATGCCGGTTTAGGTTGTACCCTGAATGTTTAAACTGAGAAAACCTTATTGATGTTAGAAGCTCTCAGGACCTGACCCTCATCTGAGATTCTGTTTCTGTCCTTCTGTAGAACTGGGGGGGAAAAGTCCCAACAAAAAACTCTAAATGTCACCAATGTTTTGTGTTTCCTTCTCTTTCTATCCACACAGCATTTTCAGACAACCCTTTTCTTTTACTTGAGGTGTCCCTGCAGAGTCACACGCGCTCCCAGAAGCTTGCATTTTAGCAGAAAGAATGCGTTCAATAAACGTTTGTGCTTGATTTAGCAAAAAATAAAAAGGTTTTACCCATGTTTAAGGTAGTTTCTGTCTTTTTTATGAAAATCGTGAGGAAGCAAGCTGGAAATCCCTTTTTCAAGTAAGGCCTGATGTTGAGAAAAACTAAATATTTCTGCATTTAAGTGTCTCTATGCATGTTTCTGTGCAACTTTGGCAAATTATCGTAGATCATGTGTTGCTGCTAAAACTGGGCACTAATGGCTTTTCTGGATAACAGCTGCACATCTGTCATGTTTATTTGCCACAATAGGCTTGAAAAACTGTAGACTGGCCTTCTTTTAGTTGCTTTTATTATTTACAGTATTTGGTAACCTAGGTGACATTTTTATAGCAGTATAAAGTGGATTTATATCACTCAGGACTTGAGTTTATGGTGAGGCTAGAGCAATTTTTTATTGCGTGACAACAGGTTAAAAATAAGCATCAACTTTGCCAAACTAAAATTGATTTGGACCGCATTAAAACTGCAAACTTACCATAAATCTTTCTTTTCCCTTTCGTTTTGAAGTCTTTATTTAAAGCAGGCTAAAATGGTTTGATATCCAAAAGGACAATCTCAATAAATTACGACTGAGATTATTATTTCGTCTGCGATACCGAGGGGTTTGTTTAGCAGCCAAATTCATCCTGCTGCAAAACAATAGCTAGCAAAAACATTTTAAAACACTTGAAAGAACGTGAAGCTGGTGCATATTACGAGAAAACTGAAAAAAATCTGTGTGATATATTGACAAATAACTAAAAAGTAGCATCTCTGCCTTGAACTTAGTTGATCTAAATCACTATAATCCCTCCAAAACCAGCTGGATACGGAACAGTGAGCAGGTGCTTTCAAAAACACACTCCAGCTTCTTTGCCAAAGAAGAAAAAGTTTGTATTTGTTTTAAAAAAGCCCAGAGATTCTCACCGTATGCAGAAGCTAACCATTTAAGTGTAACTCTTAAGCTTGATAACGTTCTTCGCAACTCCGAACACAAGGAGATGAGTCGGAGACTCTGGAATGGTTGCAGCTGTCAAATACGAGGAGGCCAGATCTTAAATTTGTCTTCAGAGCTTGCATACTGCGCATTTTTGTTGCAGTGCGTGTGCTGGACCTTTTACTATATCTTATTTGAGTGAAGCGACGGCTGTTACAGGCAGACGAGACGTCTTCTTTCAAAACTGTCCGCCCTGCTTTACAACATCGTTTTATCTCCAGCTCTGATCATTTCTCTGTTTTCTGGAAGCTCTGGAGTTGATGCATTTAGGCCTTTTACCTCAACCGCTTTAATATTTTTTTTTTAAAGAAATTATTGTTTATTTTGACATTCAGCTTTGATTCACACCTCAGTTCTAAAATGGGTCGTGTTTTCTTTGGATGCTTGATGCTGTCTCAATTGTAAAAGCTTTTTGCGGCTCATCTGGGAAAAACAATACTCATACACAATATTATACCCAGACTGCAGTACGTAAGTGGATGTTATGGTACGGTATTAATAGCTCTTATTTGTTCATTACCTGCCTGATTGCTATTGATCTGCCAGAGGCTGTTTTAAAAGGCTTTGCAGCAGCAGCAGCGTGAAAACCCTGTGCACCAGTATGATACGTTACGGCACCATAATGCATCAGATTTCCCGTTTGCAGTAATGTCTTATGTTGATCTGCCCGTCTGTATGGAATCGTGATGGGCTTTTTATGCAAATACAGAATATTATGATCGATGGGGAAGAACTTGGGGTTTAATTCTTTCCTTTTCCGTTTCAGTTGTTCTTCGAAGGAACGGATATAAGATCGTGCTCGATAGAGATAGAGATTGAAATAGGCCGAGAAGAATTAAAGTGTAGACGCCTGAGAAGAGTTTAGTCACCAGAACTTCAGAGTGTGTGTAGCTGATGATTGAGTTTAAGATTAAGTTTGTATACAAGCATTATTTGAAAGTTTCGTAACTGTAGCACTTGGGAAGAAAACAACAGTAAGTCAGAGTTACTAATGATTAAACTTGTTTTTAATATCTGAGCAAAGGTGCCTTTTACAGCAGGGATGTGGGACTTCAGATTTCCTAAATACAATAAGGACACAAATAGACCCATGTCTCTACAGTTACAGGTTTACATTTATTTCTTAACTCTGACTGACCACATGATCAAGTTTTAGACAACATCTATTATCAGTAAATTCCCATTTCATACTCAACGAGAACCCCACTATACCCTTCACGACCTGCATGACCTGTTAGACCCATCCTTGAACCATGTCAGGTGTCGGCCACATCCTACAAGGTCACGCCACTCTAGCACAACGCTGCCATCACTGGCATCAAATCTGTGTTAGGTTGTTTCCACGACCTTGTCCCAATCACGATCAAAGACTCGGCACGAGTCCATCATGGTCAATCCTGCTGACAGCCAGACTGCACCGGTGGGCCTGGGCCCCACGTCATGGATAGTCAAAAACCTTCACATATATCTCGCTCTGTCATGCGTAATGGGGAGCCCAGCTGGATTTTCAGGACACCAAGTAATGCCAGCTTGTCACAGCTCCTTTTTATGCAAAATAGACTAAATGATTTGTTTACTTACATATTATATCTAAATGGTCTCTGTTTCTTTTCAGTGAGTACAATGAAGCCTTTGAAGTGCTTTTATTTCACAGAGATGAGCTGAAAGTATGTCTTTAAAACCAATCACCTTAAATTATAACAGCATAATAGTTGGAAATTGAGGCAGGTGTCTCGAGCTTCATGTAGGCTGGACGGTGTTTTTTTGTTATGGATCTTTGTGACACTTTTATGAGTGGAAGGATCATAAAAAATCAGAAAAATTACCATAAAATACAAATGTGATTTAACTGATGATATTTATATAGAGTAAAGGACTGGTGGGTTCAGTAGAGCCCAATTAAATATTGGTGCTCATTAGCTCAAAATTTTTAATTTTTTTTTTAAACTTGAGGTTTGGATGCAGCCTTTTTAGCTAAAGGCTCCATTTAGCTGCTCCAGAGTATGAAGAGAAATTTTCCTGCCTTTTCATCTCAGTAAGAGTTATTGTTTCATTTACTCTGTCACTCGATGGTCTCCTGGATTGTTCATTTTTATACACAAGTCTATACCCTAAATGAAAATGACTGACTTTAACTATGCGGTTTCTCTTGCATGACACTGTCGTGATGATGGAATCTTCTGGTGCTGAAGAATCATATCTGAATTTGAACCACAACTTGTGTACCGTAGTTTCCCCCTGTCCACGCCTTTGTACGCTTAGTGGCTCGTATTTCTTCCAGGATCCTGTAGGGGAGAACGCAGGAGTCCATGGCCCGGCGGAGGACAGGAAGGAGAAGGTGCCCAGTCCTCATCTCAGCCAGCTGGTGGTCCTCACCAACAGTGGGACTCTGTACGGGCTGGCCCAGAGGGTGGTGGCCACCGAGTCTCTGTAAGCAGCCATCACACAACACCAAGAAGTCATTATGTCAGCAATTATTATAGAACCTAGTAAGAAACGTTGATGAAAACATGTCTAATTGATGTTGTTCCATTTATCTGTGATATAGATGGCATCACAGATGTTCAGACTTGATTTGTGTCATCACGGGTGTGACGTAACTCGGCACTAAAGCTCATCGAAGGTTCTGGTTCTCTCTCGCTGCCGACAGGAAGTGTTGAACATCTGGGCCATCAAAGATTTATCCTACCTTTCATTTCGTGCGAACACACCCTGCAAGAAAAGTTACTTCACCTCCTGTAAAAAAGAATTTCAGGCTCTCTCCTCATATTTTCCTCTTTGTGTCAGACTCACTCAATCTTCAGCTGTGTTTTCTGCGTTTTGTTCGGTGGTTTCTCTCCCTCGCCGTCTTAAAAACACACACCGCTCAGTGCCACCCTTGCACATAATTAGGTCAAGCCATCATCGGTGCTGACAGCCCCCTGGATCCTGAGAGGTGTGCTGTGTAGAACAACAGCTTTATCGTGAAAGTCTGTAAAGCAGGGGTTCAGACAACACTGCTCTAAAAACGCTGAATAGGTCTGTACCCTCCCACAAAAAAACAACAAAACGAAGTTGTGTATTTGAGGCAGGCAACAAGCTCTGGAGAATAATGAAAGGAAAAGAGCTAAAGTGCAGAGGTGAGTGTGTGTCTTGGATAAAGTTTGAAAGGAAATGATTCTCAGAGGAAAATAAGGTAGACTTCAAGGCATAAGGAGTTGTTTTGCTTGAAAGTGTTATTAAGAACAACGAACAACCTCTGACATGTCATTTTAAACATCAAAAAACAGCTCTTCTGGTTCAGCAGCATGTGAGAAACCTCTTACAGATCTGAGCAAAGTGACCACTTTACTGTTGTTCAGCCCTCCAGCTGTTGTCCTGCCGTTTTGTTCTCCCTACCGTGATCAGATAACTGCGAACCGCTGTTCGCCCTTTTTGTTTCTTTCTTCTCCCTTTTTTTTTTCTCCTCCTCATGCTGCTAAGTGTCGCCGAGGCAAACAAGATGTTCCAGCTTAACGTAACACGATTTTCTCCGCTCGACGAAAAGAACAAAAGTCCATTGGGCTCGTTTTTTAAGGGTCGGACCGAACAGCGCTGACTGACATTAAGTTGACCTTCTTATGTAAAGGCCGTTTCCTCACAGATGCTTGCGTCTCCAGCAAGGACGCAAATTATTGATACACTCTGGACACTCCAAGCTGGTGTGTCGGATATAATCTGTTCATTTTATTGCTGAAGGAATTCTAGCTACACTTGGGTTCATATATAAGACACCTATGAGTCTAGTTTCTTAAAATGTGCTTTTCAGTCATGCCTCTAACCTTTACCTGTGGTTAAATTGCTTCCTTGAGCCTTGTTGCACGACCAGAACCATTTTTTGTTTGACTTAAAGCTGAATTCTGAACCTCTTCCCACTCAAACCTGCTCACTTGGTTTTTATTCAGTTCCTCGCAGTTTTTATTTAGTCAGACCAGGATACGCAGTGGAACGGTTGTTTTTTTTGTTCACGAATAAATCAGATTAATTCCTCCTAAAAACTGATTAGTTGTGCTCAAATAACGCTTCGCTTTGGGAGGGCGAGCGTTGAAAATTGGAGGTGTGAGGTTTTCTGGACAATGTTACTATAAATTCAACAAAACCAGAGGGTGATTTATGGTGCGGGAACGCTGAAATCTGTTCAGCTACATAATTTGATACATTAAACTTTATTGATCACGAGTTGAAAGCAGGTGGGCGGAACAACGGGTCAAAGATTAGCAGCTTCTCGCAGGTTCTCCAGGGCTTTTGAGTGAACGTCACTGAAGGTGACGCATCAATGCAGAAGTCGAGCGCTGCCATCGAACATGATAAATCTGCTAACGCCAGAGTCGTTTGTGAAGAAGCCAAACTACTGCAGTAAATTCAATCAATAGTAATATAACTTCTCTTATTTGCCGCTGCAAATGCTCATATAAGGACGTATTAGGACGCGCCTGCTTTAATTTTAATTTTGTGTTTTTTAGTGTGTTTTTGGCCGAGCAGTTCGAGTCCCTGCAGTCCCACTTGGACACCATGATGCCTGCAGCCAAGAAACCTTTCCTACAACAGTTTTACTCCCAGGTGTGGTAATCCGAAAAGCTCCTGACCAAATGATCAAAATAAGTTTAATCCTGTCAACATGGCCAGCCACAGTGGTACTTATTAAAGTCCTTTGTCTTTGTAATGCTATCTTAAATAAAAGTTCTACTCAGAGGAAAAGAGAAACTTGATAATTTTGCAAATTTATCATCTGAATGCTTCTGAGGCTTTGAGTATTTATTATTTTAAATAATCAAAGTTATAATTATCTAGTTATAGTTTATATCAGGTCTTACAAATGTATTCATTAATTAGACATTATGCTCATTTATTTTTGCCTTCTTTGGTCTTTTAGGTTTGTGAATTTTTTATTAAAGCATTTTATCATCTTGTGATTTCTTTCTAATTGTGAAGCATTATGTAATTTGTATTGCAAAGAGGCTATATGAATAAATGTGTTATTTAAGCAGATACATTTATAATTTGTTGCTTCTTCAGTGATCAGAATAAAATTTTTCATACTTAAATTTATCCGTTTTCACAGAAACGAGACACTAAATGTCACAAAAACATAAATATTTTTCATTCATACAAACATCAAATGAATGTCCTCTTCTATGAAAATGCTAGTGAATTCTTTTCATTGTTTAATCCGTCGTTGACTTCTTGTATCGCGTTTAGGAACACATTCAACGTAACAAAATCTGTAAAAGTCACTTTTGTTTCCCTCGCGCTCGCAGACGGTGTCTACAGCCAGTGAGCTGCGGAAACCGATATACTGGATTGTTGCAGCCAAGGCCATCGACTACGAGCAGATGCTGCTCCTGATGGCCGGAGTGAAATGGGACATCAAGGAGATCATGTCGCAGCACAACATATATGTGGACATCCTGTTGAAGGTAACTTGGCTCATGAGGGAGTCCGTGGATGTCTTTTGTTGTGTGTTGGTCTGTGAGGCAACTCAAGAGGAATCTAATCCTTTATTTTTATCAGCAGTTACCTAAACATCCAGCAGACAAATTTCTATTTCATGTCACCACTTTCACCTTTATTGGCTACCGAGAATAGCTGCTTGCTGCTGAAAATGAAGCTGATGAGGAAAAAAATTAAAACCATAAGCTGTGGGATGCAAACTAAAGCTTTTAGTTGACTTTTATCTGTAAATTTTTGACAGAGATTTATTTTTCCCACCTGCCATCATTCAAACTGGAGCTCCTGAGTCAAGTTTTGCATTAGTTGTACTGGAAGTCCCCAGTCAAGCTGCTGAAGTTGACATTAATCACAGCATTAAAGTTTTTCCATTTTTGCTGCATTGCTAATAATAATTTTGGTAATAAATTGTCTTTTTTTTTGGTAAAACTACTAAGCCAGTGTTTCCTTTTAAAGGGGAAAACGTCAGGTAAGGTAGTTTCGTAACAGGAAAAATTGAGTTTTTCTGAACTCTGACATCATATAAGTTATTTCTGTGGATTTAACCTTTTAAATAAAATATATCCCCTGGCGTTTTTGAAGCACCTCAGTGTTTATGTTCAAATTTGTAGTCAAGTCACCAAACCAGTTATCTGTGCAAATGTTGGATTAAAACATGAGAGCACATCATACACAACTACACATTGCTTCTTTTTCTTCCTAGTATCTTAGTCGCATTAAAAGTGTGAGACGTTTTTGTTGCACATGAACAGATCTTAGGCCTCTATCTCATTGGATGTCTGTGACGAGGTTTTCTAAACATCTCAAGGATGTTTGCACTGGTTTGAAATGTACTTGCGTGAGTGTTGGGCCTCGCTCTCATGTCGCTGCAGTTTTGAACATGTTTAAGAAATTCTTGCTGCAACTTTTCTTTCAATATAATAACAGAGTCGTTGTAGGTGTCTGGAACACGTCTTAAACTCTTCTTAATTTACCTTATGAGGCAATAATTTGTGATCAAATTGAGACTTAAATAAGATACTTCGTGGCTAAATTGTGGCAAAAGAAATTCACGTCATTTGCAGGAATGCCACGTTTTATTTCCAATAACATCCATATGCAAACGTGTTGAAAGTACCAATTCAAACAAAAAAAAATATTTTTTTGTCCCCAACTAGTCGTCAGCATTCACAGCCCAGTAAGAAACAAGCTTTAGACTAAAAGATAAACCAATAGTTCCAAAGTTCAAGCCAAGTTGAGAGTATTGTTGCACTGCATGGTGAAAGAAAAAGGAAATAAAACTGAAATTGTTTCTTTTAGTTACGTTGTTCCAAAGTTGAGACTCCTCTGATTCACTGATAACGTAAAGATACTGAGAGCGGCATCATAACAGTTTTCAAACTTTAATGTGAATGAGCATTTTGTTAAATTTCTCATTTGTATTACTCTCAACTTCTCTTTTAAATCCGGGCCGGGGACAGTGTTGCAAGGAATTTCAGTCGCGTTTAAGGGAGATCTCCTCATTAAAGCCGTTGCATCACTTATGCAACAAAAACTCTTTACTTTGCGCAATGAATAGAAATGATGGCTCCGGGACTTTCAACTGTGAGAAAGTTTCCAATTTTCTGCCGCTTTTATTTCTTTACTCAAACTCTGAGTCATTCATCATCCAAGACACTCACATATGAAACACACCAAACTGCTGGATTAAATTTGCTTTTATATTACAGGCATTCAAATTTATTGTCTAAAGTGTAAAAATGTGTTATTGCTCTTGAGTTTGAATTCGTTTAGAGACTTTTGATATCAGTTGTTTGGGACTGGATGAATAATTTATGAGCGGTGGTTTACAGTGAAGTCTCCGTTTTGTCCAAGACACTTGATCTTAGCAGCCATACAGGTATTTTTGGACGTTTTTCACTAAATGTGTGTCTTTATGCACGCTGGCTGCCTAATCCATCATGAATTTTTCATGAAGGGCAAAGGACACATGAGCCTCATATCAGCTCTCCTTTTATATTCAATAATGAGTCCAAAATCTGAATTAATTATTAATAATTAAAAAAATATATATTTAAAAGCTTGTGCTCCATATTTTTTGTTTTAAACAAACTAAATAACATTAAAATGGGGAGCTAATTAAAGCAGAAATGTAAAAAATAAAAGGTGAGGCACAGCTTTGCACCTAATTCATGTGCATGGATACTTTTATACTTTTCTTCACCAAAGTGATCATGTGATAACTGTTAGAACAATATTTAATTAATGCATTCATGCCAGAGTTTTAAATAAAAACCATCTCGTGATTCAAAGGGACAAAGTTATTTTCGTTTTGGTTAAACCTCGTAAATGACATTATGCTCAGTCTCAGGTGATATTAGCAGATTTTACGAGATGTTTCAGTGATGGAACGATGTGTTGTTAATGACTCTCAGCAGTTACGACCACATCAGACTTTAGCTCAATATCTAGATTTAACTAAGTTGTAGCTGTGGCAGCCATCTTGGACCAAGGTGACTCCAAACATTTATCAATCCTAAATGTGCATCCAGTGATTGCTTTTTGAAAGTTTTATTAAAATCCTACTGGTGGCTCATGAGAGATTTACTATCAGACAGACAGAATAGATTCCTATAGTTAATGGCAAAATTCTTTTAGCCCTTGAAGTATAAGTTAGACATGACTCCCAGCTACTGTCATGTGAAATTTTAGCTCAATAGCTGTAAAATTGGCTGAGTTGGAGCCATTTTGCATCGGCTTAGCTGTGGTGGCCATCTTGAATGTGGTTGTAGATGTGCATCCAGTTTCTTTCATTAATATTTCCAGTCTTATTCAAATTTTCAGACTGGTTAATGCGATGTTTTGTTTAAATTATACGCATTATTATAACGCATGGGCAAAATTATTATCTGCCTTTACCTTTGGGGGCAGGTGATTTAGGTTTACATTTATTTATAAAACGTAGACAGTTGTAAGATGGGCCTCATTTTTTAGGTGCAATCTACCTCACCATGATTGTCCCTGTAACTGTTCATTCCTGCTGACAAATAAAGGCTTTTTGGCCTGACCTTTTACATAATATAGTGCTTAAAGTGGCCACAATTTCTGCTAAAGTTGTGATTTTTTCCTAGCATTTAATCAGCTATCACCCTCACCCAACGTCAAAAAAAAAAAAAGGACATTAGTAACTGATCATAAAACTCTGACAGATTAAATATGAAAGCTGTTGTTTTTTTCCAGGAATGCAAACTTACATATTAGTGTTCCCGGATGACTCATCGATCTTTCTGTGGCGCTGGCTGTTCTGCAGTTTAGCTTAACTAATTTAGTTCACGAGGCAAACTGCCTGAGAGGAAAAGCCGTCTCCACGGCTCGGCTTTAAATGCCGAACTGTGTCAAACGAGTCCGGCTGATGGGCCGACATGAAGTACATTACAAGTTACATGTATTTCCCTCCCCATCAGGTACTAATACCAACTTGTCGTACGCTCCTAATGTATACGGGGCGGTTATAGTTCACTGAGCGCGCTACGTTTTGTCGCACTGCACACACACACACACGTACAGATATATTTTATTCATGAACTCAGGTTGATCGCTGTTATTTGCATATAAAGTGACAAAGAAATACAGAAGGCTCAGAATGACTGCAGTGACAAAATGCTTGAGTCAGAAATTATAATGAGTCTGTATGCGAATGAATGACATCTCGTTCCTGGGTGAAAAATTATTGGGAATGCTAGTTTTAAAACGTCTGTCTCTTTTTTTTTTATTCGAATTGGACTTGAGTTCAAGTTATCAGACACATTTGCAAACACACGTTAGAAAAGTCACTTTACTCAGACGCCGATCTGTGTGTAGTCTTTATGTGCTGTGGTTTGGAGCTGATAAACACAACCAGCGTGTCATCAACTGGACCATTTCATCCATAATTGAACATTTGAGAGTGCAGCCAGTGGAAGTGGAACTCCTTTCATTGGGAGGTTTTTTTTTTATGACTGCAAACAAGTGGCGTCAAAACACAGCACACAGAAACGTACCTGCAGGTCTCCTGCGGGTCTCCTGCGACCACAACAACTCGGCGCATGTTTGTATCCTGCGGTCTGCGTCTTCCTCTGGGATGTTTTCTCCTCATGCTTTGTGCCAAAACGTAACAGCATTTGGAGGCAGTAAGTGATGTCCTCTATTTGCTGCCTTCATGCTGAGGAAATCCGATTAGTTACAAAAGATACAGATTCGCTCACAATTAGAGCAGTTGCTGTGAATTAAAAACCCTGTTTAGTTCCAATGAATTAGTACAGTGATATGTATCTGTTGCTCCATAAAATGTATTTATAAATATTATTTTGGTGTATATTTGTATATTTTTATTGCTCACTTCCATGTAAGGTAGGGAGTCATCTTGGAAAACACAAAAATGGCTACAATTCAGTCATTTTTATAGATATTGAGCCAGAATTTGGGGTGGTAGTTACTGAAAGTCATCTTCATCACATCATTTGAGTGCTAACAGATAATGTGAGAATTTTGTTTAAAACTTTGCAAAGTAAGGCTTTAGGTGATATGCATTAATAAAAAGAATTTTTATCCATCTTAGAGAGAGAGAATATATCCCTAAATTTCTTTCTTTTTTTTGTTTTATTGTGTTTTTAGCATTTTTTATTTTACCTTTCCTCTTTTTATATTGAACTGATTTCTCTTGTTCTCAAAGCAGTTATTAGGTGGCTTGCCCAGTTCGCAACTTTGTATTTTTGAAACAAATTTCCAATTCAAGGCATTGTGCAGCTGAGAGCGAGCGGAGGAAACCCACGCCTGCTGCTGTTCATAAAGACTTCTATTTTGTTTGCCTTCTCGTGGGAAAATCCGGGATATTGAAGTCCTGCTTCGATAGTTTTGCTTCGTAGACTTGAGGTCACAGTTGTGGAGAAAATACTTTATGCAAGTCCGTAAGCGTTTTTTACATATGCCACAATTTAATTAGTGCTGTATTTTGTTTTACATGTCCCGTGTGTCTACTGCTCAATATTAACAGATAATTTAGGAGCATAGATCTCAGACAGTTTCTTCTAAAACAAACAAACAAACAAAATAAAATCACCTCTTTATTGATTTCTATCATTGTGTTCACCTTTTCTGTTTCCTCCACCCGTTTCCTTTAGGAGTTTGAGCAATTCAACAAGCGGCTGAGTGATGTTTCCAGACATGTGCGCATTCCTCTGCCCGTGTCCAACGTCCTCTGGGAGCACTGCATCCGCTTGGCCAACAGGACTCTTGTTGAGGGGTAAGAAAGTCACAGCACAGGTCTTCAGGCTGACTTGTGCAGTCTGGGGTTGTTCCGATGCAGCTGCTTGACTCTTTTTGTCGCACATCGTATGTAACTGCAAAATGTTTTATTTTCTGTATGAAAATGCAGTATTTGAAGTGCGCAGCCGTGTCCAGGAAGGCTAAAATAAAAACCGAGGTTAACGGTGGTAACACTGCTCAGGTGCAGACTCCTCCTCTATTCAGTTCCCCGTAGAAAGCTTTCTCTTGGTATTACCTGTGTACTATGGTGACCTGCTACATATTTATGAGTTAATAACAGCTGGAAAATAAAAGTCACAAAGCCTCTAAATCAGCAGTTTTAGAACATGCCAGCGAACCAGTAACTCCAGGTGATAACAGCCTGATTGGAGCCTCTTTAAGGTGGTATCCCACTGGGCTGTGACTCGTTGGCCAATAATGTTCATGAGGGAGTCTCCTGAATGTCTCCTGACTTTTGCTTGGTTCTCAGCTTTCTTGGGTGAGTTGCAGAGATGCACAGCCCTGTGGTTTGAGTTTTTAAACGTGTTCGAAAAAATGTGTGCACCCACTTTTTTTCTCAAAATAGTCTCAAAGCCATCGTAGGCGTCTCCAACTCATCTCAGAAGCACCAGAGCTGAACTTTGACTCTGAGCCAAATGTCCAGGTTTATGAACCACACTGGTGATAACTTGTAACTATTGTAAAACTGTATAAAATTGGCCTATAATCATTTCAGCTCTGTACTCCAGCAGATTAAATCATAATTTTGGGGGCAGCTGCCAAGGTGGGAACAAAGCAGAGGCAATAAAATATTGTGAAATAAATGTCCGCTCAAAAAGCTCAATGGTTATCTGATTGCTAACGCTACAGCTGAAAGTTTGTGTATTTTCTTGTAATTTTCCCACAATTCTGAAGGAATTTCTTCACCATCTAGTCTTCCAATAGTCGCGGCTCAGTGAGATACCACCTTTGTATTCACCTGATCGTGTTAGGGAAGAATTTAACACACCACAGTTGGGTTTTGTTTGGTTCCCCTCAAACACTTCTCAAATCACCACCTGCCTTGAAAACTGTCTGAAAAATAACAAATATAGCTGCATTTACTCCAGTGTTAAATGCTTAAAAATACCATCCTAAAACCAGTTTAAACTGCAGTTATAGATGAAAAATATTTGTTAGCAGTGGGATTTTGCCTAATGTATTTGTTTAGAATACCTCTGCACCAGTTCAAGTACATATTTTTCTTGCTGCGCTGCCAGGAGGAGCAAAACCTCAAGAACACAAAGTTAACTTGATGTATTTTTAGGATACATGAATTTTTCAAAACAAATGAGCTTCCAAGCAAATTAGAAGTCATCTGTCTTGTCTGACGTTTGACTACAGGGTGGGCCATTTATATGGATACACCTTAATAAAATGGGAATGGTTGGTGATATTAACTTCCTGTTTGTGGCATGAGTTATTTACAAGTGTTGCTATCAGTGTGTGAAGAGTGGGAGAAGAGGGTTGCATTGACAATCCAACACAATGGGCAGCACTTTGAACACATTTTATAAGTGGTGAGAAACTTGTAAATAACTCGTGAAAGAATAAAGTTACGGTAAAACCAAGCATACCATTGTTTTTCTTGTGAAATTCCCAATCAGTTTGATGTGTCACATGAGCCTTTTCCCATTCAAAAAACAAAAGTTGGCCAACTTCTAAATGGCCGCCACCCTTCTTGAAAAGTTTCCCCCCTCCTATATACTAATATGCCACAAAGAGGAAGTTAATATCACCAACCATTCCCATTTTATTAAGGTGTATCCATATAATTGGCCCACCCTGTACATCATATACAGAATATTTTAGTTTTACTTTTTGATTTGACATCAGAAAATAATGATGTTAAGTTTGTGTTGAGTACAGATACCAGAGCCCGAGGTATTACTTTAAACAAGGTTAAAAGTGTAACCGGGGTTAAAGTCACACAATAATACTGTTTGTCCCTCGAATCAAATGAAATGTAAAATCGTGTTTTATTTTGAATGTCTGTCTTTTTACTCAAGGTGTTGCACAAAGTAGGTTGTTTTAGGCGGTAGGTGTGTTGAGTCCTTCTGATGAGTCCGACCAGCTGGATGGTGACAGAGTGAGGAGTTAACCACTGAGGTTTCACATATTTTAATGAGAAGCAGGAAGAAAAGAGCGTTGTCACTGGAAACAGGTTACCTCGAGTGCGTTGGTGGGACTGGAGCAACAAAAGATGTTTCATGTGCTTTTGTGCTGCCCAAGTGCTTTAAAAAGGAGGGCAAGCGTTGGATATTAAGCGTAGGTGGAAGGCTTGCTTTCCTCCACTGAGAAAGGATAACATGTTTTCCTCCTTGGAAATTTGCTAAACACTTTCCTTTTTTATTGCGTAAGAGAACTTTTGAACTCACTCCAAAGAGCAAATGTGCCATTACGACTGCGTTGCTCGATCAGTTTTAGGCAGCTACTGCAGACTTCTACAGCCCGCCCGAGCCTCCCGGTACACTCCAGCATAAACAGACGAACACACGCATCCCTCCCTAACCCTCTGCTAAGCCAAGATAGAGCGGTCATGCTTGTATGTCTGTGCTCCGACTCCCTCAGTCTCTTATTTAATTTCTCTGTCCAGCGCTCGTCCCCCCCCACAGAAATGGCTCTGTTAGCATTTTGAGCTGAAGCTCAAACACTCAGCACCAAACCACGGTGCTCCTGACTTACAAAAAAAAAAAAAAAGGGAGGGTGTGGGGGCGTGGATGACAAGAAGAGGTGATGAAAGAGACTTAGGGCGAGGCATAAAATTGAAACTGAAAGGAGAAAAAGTGAGACTCGGATCAGACGTGTCTGGTAGCGGTGTTAATGTACAGACTCTGACCTGCCAGTGGACAAAAATCCCCTGCCATAAAACACAAACTGAAGTCAGCACACCGAAATACATCCGTCCTCTGTCTCATTTGACTCTCACACTGTGATCCTGTTAGAAGAAACCAAATTCTAAGATATAGGCTGGTTTTACGATAAGGTTAAAATTCACAGAGGTGCATTCAGACTCTTTAATAATAATAATAATAATTTCTGTAACAGCCATCATGACTTGACATCAATCTAGTGAGCTTCAGTAGCAGACATTGCCTCGGTTGTCATGGTTACCATCAATCCATCCTCTCCTCAAGGTCACCAAGTTCTTCCTAGTTAAATAAAAGATCAATTCACTGGTATTACTGGTTTCAAAACTCTTCTGCTAATGGTTTGGCAGAACTTTTATTCTTTTGTAATTTGTACAATTTTGATTTAAACATCAAAATGTTTGCATTTGACAATGAGACACATTTAGATCCACTTGGGTTGAATTAGGACAAGAAAATAAATGGCGTTGCAGCTCGACTTTACCCTAAAATTTCAAATGTATGTTTCTGATATTTCATGTGTGAATTCCCTTGTTTTCTAAAAGAGGTAAAAGTGCCCTGTGTTGATGTGTGGTGTGAAATTGCATCAGGACAGATTTGTAGACTTGACAGCTTCCCGTTCTGCCATTATGTAGCGTGCAGCGCAGGCTTGTCATGATGAAAATACTGCTTTAAGTATTCATGCAGTGAATATGTGTGCACCGAAACCCCCTCAGGCAGACATGTATGACCAATCGCCGCTCTGATGAAAACATCTGAATATTTATGCATATTTAGGGCAGCGCTGATCTCATTTTGCTTCGCTGTCCTGCGCTGCAGCTACTCCAACGTGAAGAAATGTAGCAACGAGGGCCGGGCCTTGATGCAGCTGGACTTTCAGCAGTTCCTGATGAAGCTGGAGAAGCTGACGGACCTGCGACCGATCCCCGACAAGGAGTTTGTCGAGACCTACATCAAGGCTTACTACCTGACGGAGAATGACATGGAGCAGTTTATCAAGAATCACAGGGTGAGGCAGTGAAACGATGAACTGTATTTTTCTTAGCTGCAGCTTGTTTTGGAGATATAAGACTTTCTTGCTGACTGTGTGTGTGTTTCTGCAGGAGTACTCCATGAAGCAGCTGGCCAACCTGGTAAACGTTTGTCTGGGCTCGCATATAAACAAGAAGGCTCGTCAGAAACTTCTAGCAGCCATCGACGACATCGACAGACCCAAGAGATAGACCGTGGCACATCAACCAACCTACAAAGATAGACGCCTTGAGAGAAAACCCTTAGGCTGCAGCTCACCATCGAATGTCCTCATCTTAAAGTGTAAAAGATTCGTCCAACAAGCTGTACAGTATATACAGTGGTAGAGCCACAATGGAAAAAGATACATATTTAAAGCTGACTTGTTAGCCAGTTGTGGGTAATGTGTTAATCTTGTCCTTACAAGGTCAAAAACTGCTGTTTGCTGAATGTGGCAACTCAATAACCTTTTTGCTCCACACTGAAGGATGCTGTAGGCTTTTTGTTTTATGCACAGAAGAATCCTAACTCTATCTACTCCGTCTTTTACTCTATTTACTAGAAAAACGGCTAAATGTGGTCAATGTCTGACGCACCGCCTACTTTTACACTCCTGAAACGCGACTAGATTAATTAATGAGTCTCCTAACGATTCGTGGAAAACCTTTTCTGTAAGAAGACGTTGTTCCGCTCCGACTGAACGTGCTCACGGATGGAGAAACCACGGATCAGCGTTATCGGTTACCTTAATGATTCATTAATCCAGCCCATAATGTGCGCCTGCTGTGTATTATTTGGCTTCAGGGTGTTTGTGGTGCCTGACTGGAATCTCTGCTTCTTTGTTTTGTCCACAAATAAGATTAATCTAATATAAAGCTGATGATTCTGAAAGTAATATAAATTGCCGTAGTTGTTGTTTGATTATATTTGCACCAGCTGTATTTGTTTGTCTGCCATCTGTCATATCTGAGGAGGGAAACGTTTTATTTTATTTTTTATTTTCCTTTTTTTGATCCAGGAGGGAGTTTTGTCAAAAAGCTTATCTTTCAATCTCTGACCTCTGAACTGAGCTGAAACATTTGGTTTATTTTAATTTGTTTCGTAGGTTTAGGAAGTTATTTTCTAACTACAACAAAGGTACAACTCAACCACAGAATAGAGTGAATATTTCTTTTTATTTTTGTAAATTATGGCAAATTTATTTCTCAAATCACACCCACTTCTAAAGCTCAGGGCTCAACTTTATAATTTTCCTATAAATTAGTAATGTTTTTATTTTTATTTTATTTTATTTTAGTTTTATTTTATTTTGACTTGTACAAAAATATTTAGTTAGGAAGAGAGAAAACAGGTAACTAAGCTTTTAGCTTAGCGATATTGATTCAAACCTTTACAGGCTTATTTATTACATTTAAACAACTAGTTCATGTATTGCAAAAATATTTTTCATGTTAAAAAATATCCAACGGTGTTTGGTTATTCTCAGTAAAATGGTTAAGATTTGGATAATATTTCTTTTCCAATATCCTAAACCCTCTCAGTAGTTTTAATTCATCCTGACTTAATCTGTAAAACTGCTATCATAAGCAAGTTTTTTCTTTTAATCCCTTAATGTTTAAAACTATCTTCTTTTTTTTTAATGCTTCTATCAAATGTCCAACATGTCCTGAACTGATCAGAGCTCTTCAGAGAAACAACTTGCTGTATTTGTCTCTTTAGGCAAAACAATCCAACAAGTAGTTCCCATGAACCATTTTACTTCCTTGGTAATTTGCAAAAATGGTAAACAGCAGACATAAGAAGTTGTGTAAAAGTGGCTAAAACCTAAATAAGTACCCTATAGGTCTTACATTGATGATTTCTTAATCACCTAATTTTAATTCCTGCCTGAAAAAGACTCAACAAAATAAATGTAAACTAACTTTCCTCCATGGTTTCCCTCCTAAACCATTATTTTTTTTCAAACTAAAAGAAGTGTGCAGCTATTTCACGAGGCATACTGTAAATATGAATGTTTTGAACAGAGGCTGTATTTATTTATTTCTTGCCTTGTCTCATTTTTTGTTTGTTTTTTGAGTTTTGTACTGGTAGGTGTCATTTATCACCATCTCCTGTAACTGGTCACCTGAGTCGAATGTGTACGTTTAAAAATGATCACGTTGAACGTCGCGTGCACTATAGAACCTGTAACGAGTGTTGGATTTGAACCAGACTGATAAAACAAATAAACACACCGACTGTAAAATTGAGTATTTTTGTCACATTTTTCCCTGCACCGAATGAACCTGACCACCACTTTTCATGTCTTTGCTTTCGAAAACCAAACGGCGCTTTTCATCAGCATGTACGAGCGTCACCTTTGAGCGGTGCTGCCGTCCATCCTAATGCTTTACTCAGCCAGAGGCCGGGCTAATTAAAGTGGTTTCCTGTGTGGCTGCAAGCCTTTGGCCTTCTAATTTCAGAGAAAACGTGGATGAGGTCACCCACATTGATCTATGAGGCGCTCATTATAAATCCGATCCGGGTGTTTCGTATCGTAATGTTGTTCTAGCAGTTTGGTTTTCCTGGAGGTAACTATATTCACCTGTTGAACAGGTAAATTCTTTCATGCCTCTCTGTGCAGGAAAAGGCCGTCTGCTTTCACTCTCTCAGATGACATTGCCTGGTTTGTTGATGTCATTTGAATCAACACCCCATTACACAAATGCAAAGTCTGTTTCTTTTTTTTTTTTTCCCCTTCACTTTCCCTAAACCGTACTCATCAGGGAGGGGAAAAACAGGCATATTAAAATTCCTGCTGCTGTCAGCGACATGCCGGTTCTCCCCCAAATGTCCAACAAGAACGTGATGCATCAATCCTTGTTGCTTTTGTTGGCTATACGGCGAAAGGATGCCGCAAGGGAGCAAAGGGCCACAACATGCGGTTCGTTTCAGCAGTATTGGACCTGAGCAGTCCTCATCCTCCCACCTGCTGATTGATGACCCTCCTGACGCCACACGGTTCCCACCGTCCCTGGGTGGAAGCTCGCCGCGGCCCACTTACCCTTTCGGATAAAACATCACGCTTTCTGTGCTCCTGCGTGTCTAACCCCATCCTCCCTCCCCCCGCCAAATTCCACATGTCCAGCCTGCAGGAAAAAAAAAACCCACTCCTATCTCTGACCCACACGGCCTCTGCTGCTTCCCCGTCCACACAGGCTTCATTCATGTTTGTTCACACGCGTCTAATTGGGAACAATTGCTGGCAGAGCCTGTTAGGTTTGTTTACCGAGAGGGGAGATGCTGATGGTTGTGCATGAGAGAAAATAGATGCAAATAGACTAATAGTTGTAGAAGTAAAAGGTCTTTTTTTCTCCATTAGCTGCATCTGTAAAATATATATATATATATATATATATATATATATATATATATATATATGTAAAAGAACAGGTAAGACATGGTCATTTGGGGAACTAGTATCTTTTTTAAATCCTGCAAAAGTCCTTTTATTTTTCGATTTTGGGGGGTCATCTTGCATGCGCTACTATTTTTTTTAGATTATCCACGGATAATTATTGAATATAAGGACTGTGAAAGTCACGTCAAAGCCATCAGATTGCACCTTTTGAGTGGATCGTGGAGTACGAGGTGCATTTACAATTTTGCAGCTTTTACAGGAACCCTGCAGTGTTTGTTTCCAGAGTTTGCTGACATTTATTTAAATTTATTCGTCCCTCCGCCAGCGAAAGTTTTCCATGACATCAGCTGTGGCTCAGGCTGGCTTTTTATATTCGTTTGCCGACATCTCACACTGAATTTTTTGGCAAAGACACGTCAAAGGTGCTATTTGTGCAGGTTTCATCGGTAGAAGAAGATGCCATTACTGCAGAGTCCACAAAATCGTCTTGAAAACTCAATTTGGGAGTAAAACGAGAGAAATTTTGAAAATTGTCTTTTTCTACCTCAAAAAAAAACAGACATCCTTTATAAAAAGGTTTTCTTACAACAACAAGCGTCAAAGCATTTTTACTAGAATTTTGTGACAGAGCAACACAAAATAGCACATAATTGTAAAGTGGAAGAAAAATGATACATGATTTTCACTTTTTTTTTTTTTTACAAATAAAAATCTGAAAAGTGTGGCATGCGTCTATATTCAGCCCCCCAAATTCTGACACATGCAACTAAATAGGAAAACTCAGTCTGACTGTGTGATTTATTCTCACTATTCCAGCTGTTCTGTGAAGACCTGAGAGGTTTGTTTCAGAACATTAGTGATCAAACAGCATCATGAAACGCAAGGAACAAACCAGACAGGTGTTATCCCAAGCTTTGAACATCTCACGGAGCTCCTTAATGCAAGTGTCAAAAAGAAAGAGGTTGTTGTAAGAAAGCCATAAGAAGCCCCCATTTGCGGTTTGACTCTACAAATTTAAATTAACACTGCTCATCGCCTTCAACTCACCGTCCCCATCATGAAACACAGTGGTGGCAGCATCATGCTGTGGCGATAGATTCTTTTATACTCACATAGCAGTCGTGCTCATTGTTCTGGCTGCAGTTTTATGAATTAGAATATTTATAAAAACGTGAAATTTGACTTGAATTTGTCTGAAAGCTCACATTTCTTGAGGTGTCCAAACCTTTGCGCTTTTGTCCGCTATTGAAATTGGATGCTGACGTTTTGTCCCGCTCTCGTGGCTTCCTCTTGCTCACTTTTGGTGTCTCGTCTGCTGACTTCGCTTTTTCATAGAAACAGAAAAATTCAGCCCGGGGCGCCCAAACTCAACATATAACCATGTTTCGGAGGAATATTTTCCCTTCTGCTCTACTGGGCTGCGACATTATTCTTCTGCCCCCTCAATGGCTGGAACAGAGATACTGTATGTAGTAATTAAGTTTCTGCAAAAACTGCTGAGTTACATTTTTTAGAAAACTTCGAGGAGAACATAAAGCACAGGGAGAGGACTTTGACTGTCCTTCTAGTTTAGATGTTTACACTCAGACCTTTTCAGTCCTCTTAAATGTGTATTCAGATGGGAAGCAGTTTTTAAAGAGCTATGTGGCGGAGTTTAGGATCTCATCTTCCACATCAGGACAGCTGCCACTCTCAGAGTCATGTTTCTAACAGAGAGGAGTCGAACACGGCTAGAAAACAATTTGAGGCGTCTGGCAAAGGAGAGCTTTCATAGACAGACGAAGACCTTTTAATCCCAGCGTCTCACTCTGCAAGAGCAGAAAATCGAAAAGTGTAACCGGGGAACTGAGCACGGTTTAGACAAACCCATTCGCTCTGTGCTGACGGCGGCCATGTGTTCAGAGGGCTTTTCATTAAAGCAGGCGCATTGAATTAGCCCTGTCACTTAACAAACCTGCAGGGGAATGAGACCTTCTGTTTTTCCTAAAGAAGTGGCACACATTCATAAGTCCTCGGGGAGGAAATGTTTGTTCATAAATTTACAGATTTGTTTAACCTGATTAAGAGAATCAAGCAAACTGAAATGTGTGGTTTAATTGAAATGATTTTCTACACTTTTCAAACAGCATGAAAGGGATGATTTATGTTCTTTTCAAATAAATCCCTCACTGATTACATTAAGACTTATTTTTAACCCATTGGCAAAACTTTCATCTTTTTTTTTTTGACTGGCATTGTGGATAAAAAGCAGCTGCGTAAACTTTAATGAAGGTTCTCTGAGAACCTTGTTCCACCAGTTGCCGCTAATTTGTTGCCTGACTAACTGTGCCTGGGCGGGAGCAAATGTTTTGTGTGGCCGTAAACATGAACAAGGCAGGAAATCCTCTCAAGAAACATTTAGGATGAGGGCAACTTCACATGAAGGGAAAGTTTTGGGAAGGAAGTTTGCCAAGATGACCTCGAGTTTTAAGCTAAGGTTTAAATAGGGACGGTATTTGATTTGTTTTATTTAAACCACGGATGCACCAACCAATTGGTTAACGGCTAGAATCAAATGTTTTTTTTTAAAGCTTTGTCAGTGAAGGACCAATTTAGAACTCAAAAATTTGAGTTCTTTTGTCCGTGAAGTGCTAATTTGTCCATAAAAAGACTCAAAGTTAGCTATTTGTGATGCATGTAAGGTGTTTAGGAAGTCTGAACACTAACCCAACTGTGTCTGAATCTAAGTAAGAAAACCATGTTGGACTTGCTAATTGTTGCACTCTAATTATTAGCAATAGATGCTGATTTAAGTGTATTTCTTTGCATTTTATATGTTCAAACATTGTAGTAACATGTATTCCAATAGAGATAGTTTAGTCCTATACTGATTCGATAACACAAAAAGTGACAAAAGGAAATATAAAACAGTTATTTACTGCAGCTACCACAGCTGTTCATGCTTGAGGACACCATATTGGATTTTGAGGCTGGGCAGTGAGGAATATTTACTTTCCGATTTAGAATTCCAAGTTCAGGCGGTGTTCCTGTTCATCTTTCTGACTTCTAAATAGAAATGCATTGCACCTCATGTTCCAGCTGCAGTCCAGAAAAATACCTGTGGGGTTTGCTAATTCCTATGTTCAGTAATAAGACTAACTAGAATTAGCAATACAAGAAAATGTTAATGGATTTATTTGCTTTCTATACACCCAAACACTGCATAGCAACATGTTTCCCAATAGAAGTAGTGTAGTACTATGTGTGCTCCTGATTTTATGAAATACAAACTGACAGAAGTGAAAATAAATAGTTTATCACTGCAGCTATCACAGCTTTGCATACGCAAGGCTGCCATATTGGATTTTGAGGTTTGAGTTAGTGAGGATTCCTACTTTCCAAGTTGGATTTCCAACTTCGCCGGCGTTCCAGTTTATTCTTCCAACTCAGAGCTTGACTTCGAATAAGCTGGAGGATATTAGGTTGAAAGTGATACTGAGAAAAACCTGAAATGTGTAAGTTTTGAAACAAACAAATATATCGTGTGTTGTTTCTTATAGTTCTTCAAAGAAAATTGGAATCAGCCACAATAAGAATCGCTGGACAAAAGTGGACAAAGATTAGAAATTGGAGTTTGCCGAGGCAGCAAGAAAAACAGCAACAAGACACAAGTCAACAAACGGCCAGGATGCAGCTACCTGAGACCAGTTTCTGTCAGCAGATTGGAAAACTTTTTCCAAGATCTTTTTGTCAAAATGAGAAACATACTTTTGTACGTTACGTCCTTCTGGAAACACAGGGAATCAAGGCTTTTATTCCAGTTCACCAACATCTTACAGGCTGCAGGGTCAGCACTCCCCTCTCCCATGAATGTTTATTGATTTCTCTCTTCTGGACATTCGGAGCGACTCGCCACTTTCTATACAGTCTGAAATAAAGGGACGGCGTATCACTGACATTTCAACAGTAACCAAGATTTATTTGGTCCACTGCTCTGATGCGACTCGGATGAGAAAATCGTCTCTCAGGTCATCAGCTTACTTGTAGCAATTTTTACTTTTCGCACATATCTATGTTTTATAATTATACCTCCAGGAAGAAAAAGACCTGATGCAAAGTCAGGTAATGACATTTTCATTTAAGATCAACTTATCTTAATAGTCACTTCCCGTTTTACCTCTCAAAAGGACAACTTCACCTTGTTGCAGATGTATTACAGGAAACCATCTGCTTGAGCTGCTTTACGTGGAATCATTGTGTCACAAAACATTTCTTCCTTTCTTAAGAAACTCTAAATCTAATTTAGATTTCTATTCTTTTCTTGCAGATCAAAAGAAGATACTAAAGTACGAGTTCTGTGCTCTTTTTAGTGATTTGGGGGACATTTTGTGAGGTCAACTAAACTTTAATATATTCTTTTCTTTACAGAAAACTGCAGCCCTGCCTGCTTTGAAGTTGTTGGATGACCTTTTCTGAAATGACTTTAAGAGGGAGAGTCTGCAGAAACTGTTCTGATTTTCTTTAGCCCCAAGAATAGTTGGATCACATGTGGCTTTATGTTTATTAACATGTTATTTTTGAGCTGCACCATTATAGATCAGGTGTTGATGCATTTTTTTCCCCCTTCTTAATTGCTACAACCATTTCTGTTACTTTGTTAATTTGCACCCAGCCTGCAGAAACCATCCTTTTTTGAATCTTTTGTGTTTTGTTCATAATTACTAAAACTCATAAATAAAACCAATTCTCTTTCTGTGCTTCACTGCTGAGTATTTAAGCTCTGCAAAAAAAAAAAAAAAGACAATCCTTCCCTGCTTTCATTGTCATATCTGCGTGGTTCTGGTGCAAACTGTGAACAGGAACACCTACACTCACTCACGGCACAAAGTAGGAGTGCAAATTAAACTGTGCGTGAGTACAATTGCACCATGACTGAGTTTTGTTAAACAAAACAAAGCCTATTGTATGTATGACTTTTCAGGCTGGTGAAAATCCACATTTCTGCCTTTGTGAGTACATCCAGTTGTAGCATGAACTAACTGTTTTATACATCTGACCCCAGAGTTATGAGCAGGTGATGTCATGTTGACCTTGTCTGTCATTAAAGGCTGATTTTGGTTCAACCTTTAACTGCAGGTTACAGGAATCGAAGCTATGAGTCAAATGATGACATCATTGCTCTAATATGCATTAAACTTTTAGTATTAAGTGCTTATCATAAAGCTTGATTCCCTCCCCCCCATCCTAAAAAACAAGAAAAATTGCTCTCACACCTCAAGGCCAACTTGATGCTGACTACATGAACATGGAGGGGGGGAAAAAAAACATGATCTAAAAAGTAATAAAATGAGGACAAAAGGCAGGAGAAAAAAAAAAACGAGGGCCACGATTCACGAGAAGGCCATCTCAGTTCCCTCAACTGTCGTAATTTTGAAGAGCTCAGAAATGACATTTTTGAAGTAGCAGAAAAATTTATTTGTCATCTTTTGAGTCATCTAACAGATCCAGCGGTGGAAGCAATAACACTGAAAGTGCCAGTTTATGTCACCTGTCACCACCCTGGCGATGGAAAGAAGTCCTGTTTTTTCCCCCTTTTCTTTCTTAATTCAAGTCAAAAACTCTTTCTTTTTTCTTTACACAAACCAAAAAATGTCACGTTTAATGGCAGCGCCTGGGGGAAAAGCTGAAATATCACTAAAACGTTTGTGTCTGCGCAGTTTCACGACATCCATGTAACTGCTGCTGACACGCTGCCGCCTGATCTGAAGGACTCGCCACGGAAAGACCAGCCTCGAGACATGCCTCCGGGGTTAGGAAAAACTTTGGTCCCTTTGTGTAAATGTTAAATCTGCAGAACGTGAAAAATCAGAGTTACACTCCAGCTCCAAGATTCCTGAGTTGTTGCTCGTTTTAACCTTCTTGCAGCAAAGATACTTTGGGTTTTTGGTGTTTGCTCTCTGGTCTCAGTCAACACACAGGGAACATATATAGAAACAACACATAAGAAGCAAACAAAAACTATTTTAGAAACAATAAAGCAGAAGAAAGGGAGTATTTACAGACACAATGGAAGAAATTCGAAGAAACGTGCACAAAAGCAGTCTAAATAAATATTTGGTTGTAAGCGAAAGTATCCCAAATGACTGTGTAGTTGTCCAGTTTCTTATGTGTGCCCAATATGATTTCACTCTTCTGCGAAATTGACTCTCATTTCCACCAAACCTACCAAGTAATGCTTAAATGAGGTGAATCAGACTAATGAGCTGTTTTGTTTGTTTTTTAACTTGTAAACAAACAAGCGATTACAAAAGATAATATCTCGGTCGAGACCTTGCATCGTAATCCTTTAATAAAGCTGCAAATCGTGGGACGACTTTGTGTGCTGAGACACATAAAAAGAAGTTCATCTGCTACAAAAACTCACCAAATCCTACTGTGTTAGTGGGTTAACTGTGACCTTGTCACATGCAAATACATCTAATGAGTGTGTGTGTGTGTGTGTTATGTTTTGTTGGCTTTGAGAACAATTAAGGAGCTGGAAACCAAGGTCACTTTAGATTAAAGTTTGTGAGGATGGTTTAATCAACTGCATAAGTAAGTACTTAATAACTGTCTTTGCAGCACATTTGACAAATGACCAGTGAGAAGAACGGATTACACATTAAAGAAAAGAAATGCATTACATACTAAATGCACATTTTAACCCTCACTTGTACTTGAATGCCAGTAAAAGGTCACTGATGTTTTGCTGAATTGTTTCTCTGCACTTACTTTGAAATGAGACGTGAAAAAGTGGCACCGAGGCAAAGAATCCCTCAACGTTCACCGCGTTCAAGAAAAATATCAAGCATTAGATTATTGCAAGAAAGACCCCCATAAATCTTTATTCTGATAGTTCACTCAACTTTACAGGAGAAAAAAAAAACAAGCTCAAGGCAATACATTATACGAGGAAACTATTATACGCTAAAGAACTGAACATGTTGTTTTAACTTAAAAATATAATTCTAAGGGATGACTTTAAGTTCCAATTCAAATGAAAAAATACAGTTTATTCACTTTTTATTAAGAAAAAAAAGGAATATTTTTAAAAACACTCTCAAAAATGAAAATTTAAAAGTATTTTGAGTAGATTGGTGTAGACAGCAAATACAGCACTACCAATTTTTGCACTAGAAGCTCAAAAATGGATGCTATTTTTTCCAGTTTTTTTCCAGGTATGTCTTATTTCATTATATCACCATTTAAATATTGATCATGTGCTGAAATGGCTAAGAACTGACAACTGTAAATGGTATGAATAAAAAAGGACTTTTAGGTGAATATTTAGCCGAGCTAAGAATGTTCTTCCTCTGTATTTTGGTGTGACGTTGGAGCTTATGGTTTGGGTACTTCAGTGTTTTTGCTAGAATGTGTGAACAGAAAAAAAAACATAGAAACAGAGGAAAAAAGTGGATTTGTTTGAAAAAATTTACCAAATCTTCTGTTGTAAAGTTTTTAGCTAATAGTTGGATTTTATCCCAACAAATCAACTGTTTGTCAGACTGACAGAAAGATAAGTTGAAATAAACAAAAACAGTGTATCTGATGCAGATAGAGACCAAGGTTTCACTCAGTCTCTTTTAATTACTCTGCTATGATGAGAAGCGGTGCGCTCCTGTTGGCTCTCAGTGTTCCTCATTAGGGAGAGAAAAGTGGCCTCGTGTTCAGGGAGGTTTAACGGAGTCTCTGTGAGGGTGAAAATAAACGAAGGTTTAACAGAACCTGAATGAGCGTCAAACTGTGAGAGCGTTGTTTTTATGGCACGCACACACCGTACGTTTGTGTCTCAGAGACTTGGAGAAAAAAACAAGCAGACATTCTTCATGCAGTTTAAACATCCTGTGCGGGTATTTTACAGCATTATATGATGGGATTTAAGGGTGAAAACAGTTATCTTAAATCCTAGCTTTACAGTGTTCAACATTATCGCATGATTTAAGGTTTTTACATTTTGGTCCTTGTTTTCAAACACAGCAATTTTTTTTTTCTTCTCCTATTTTTTATTTCACAAAGCCTGAAAATTTAGCTAAAATGTGTCATGTGTCTTCAATAAATGTGTCGAGAAGCTGAACTTACAACCTAACACTGAGTAAAAATAGTATTTCAGTGTGGTCCATGCAAGCAGTAATGACCATTTCTTGATCTGGGGGATCAAGAAATTGTCATTACCATTGACTTTTAATGCTTTTATTTATCAATGCAATTTTTGAAATGTTTGAAACAGCAACAAAGGAGGTTTTTAATGTTCAAAGAAACAGGAAATGGCCAGAAATGAAACATAGATGTTTAAAAACCGGACTCAAAATCAGGTCTTCCAACTTTTAAATGGGCTCTGTGGAGATGGTTTCCTACAAACAGTGGAGCTAAATGTTGTCCTCAAAAAGGGTTCATTTATGCAAAACAAAAATATGCATGCACAGCTAGAGAGATTTTATGAAAAATATCAAAAAAGCCAACCTTGGTGCAGATTTTCCATGCCAGTCTGACGATAGACTCCAGCTATCCTGCAGTCTGACATCATGTGAGTTGAATAAAACATCCCAGTTGGTCCTGTGAATAACCTTTAATGAATTCAGTCAATAAAATAAAATGTTTGAAACAGAACTGTAAACTTTTTTTAACAAAATAGGCAAAATTCAACATAAGTTTGGTGCATTATATGTTTTGGTCGAAATTAATCTTTCCCTCCCGCAGTTTTTAATTTGCAGAAATTTTTTTCACATCCATTTTTCATTTTACTTTTCTTCTCAAACCTCACATTTTGTGTGTGTTTACCGAGCCCTCGCAGCTTCGTCTTCATCAAACAGCCGAGCTCCATCAATCAGAAGTAACTCTTGAGTGGTAAATGTGATAATGGGCCACCTTTTGAAGTCTGTAATGAAGTTTAATTTTGACATGAATGTGCTTGAATATTCCAGTTTTCACTGTATATTTAAGACTGTGTTGGCTTTGGACATAAGAGTCACATCTGTTTGAGGGTCTTGTTATTTTATAACCAGAAAAACTTTTTTTTTTGGTTTATTTTTAGGATTACTGTCCAGTTTGGGGGACATGTTTTGTCGCAGCACTGGATTCCCATCATCCTCTCCTCAAATAGTCACGCCTGCATTTCTGATTACCTTTTTCATGTGCCACAAAGGATTTGCCCATTTTGATCTCCGTGTTTTTAATCAGTAGGACTTAGGTGAATACCAGGAGAACGAGGATTATAGCCAGACTGCTGCTTGAGTTCACTGCTGCCTAGCAGAGTGCCGTCAGGCTTTTATTTTGTTATTTTTTTAAGGATCTCTCCTTGGAAACGGCAAGCAAAGAGCTCACAGGCCTGCTTTAAAGAAACCCTCCCATTCAGTCCCATTTCGGTGTCTGACAATGCAATTTACATATTTTTATTATTGCCAGAATCGAATTTAGGTCTTCAAAAATATCTAAATTAGGAGTTTTACTTATCTGTCTGTGTTGTGAATGAGCTTGAATTTTCTCCAGTCGTGGAATATTTGTACAGGTGGCAGTCCACTGTACCATAAAAAGTTTGTTTTTGTTTCTCTGTCTCCCTCCAGTCATTCACGATTAGTATTAAAATTTGATGTGCTGTTGATATATTTGGGAGCAAACCTGTAACACTATTCAAGCTAAAATATCTGATCCTTCTTGACTCTCAGTGTCTGACCTGGTCTTGTGCTTCAGGATGCTCGGGTCCGTCATGTTCACGGCTCATTTTTTTTCACGCATGAGAGTTCTCGCTGGCTGTGTTTGATCTGTGCTGCTGATGTTAATCTTCCTCCTCAGCAGACATGGAGGGAGACAGATTGGTTCTTGCCGAGGTTTGATTTGAGTTAGACCGGTAATATTAGAGTGTGTGCCAACCTGGGTGCCAGGAGCAGATCTGACTGACGGTAAACAATGCCTCCTCCTGTTTACTCCTTTGAACTCGGGCTAGTGTATTGCCTGGGAGGGGGGAGCTCACTGTTTTCAAGTGTGTGACTTTACAACCTGAGTACATAAAGTGTGCGTTCTGTTTAAGCTGATCTGTTGAAGCTGATCTGTTTAGACATAAAGTAAGCAAAGTGTATTCCTTACATAGATAAAAATCACAAGAGCTCCACTACAGAATCATTTTAGTTAGCAATACATATTACAGTCTTGTACTTATGGTGTACGCTCCCAATAGTAACAGGGTACTACCTGGTACTTACAAGGTAACATACAGCTCTTCTCCTTTGGTTGGTCACAAGTACCCTGTAAGTAACCTGTGTGTTACCCCATAAGTACCACATATGTTACCCCATAGGTACTGGATACATACCCTGTAAGTACCAAGCTGTATCGTGTCTTGCTACCATTTGTTGAAGAATAAGTTGTTAACTGAATTGTTGAAGTTAAAACAAGCAGAACAGGAGTTAAAATTGGCAAAATAATTGCTGAAATTTAAATTTCAAATTAAAATGTTAAAATTTAGCTAAAAGCTAAAAAGACAATTACAAGATTAAAATAGATCAAGTAAATTGAAGTAAATTTTAGAGAGCAATGTTTTTGAAGGAATTGAAAAGCTCTCAATGTATTGGTAAATTTTTGGTAAATAAATAAAGTTAAATAATTCAGAAAGTCTAAAAGATTCAAATATTTAAAGTCATAGCAGACTATTCCTGATCAAGCTGAATGTTTTGATATATGAATGTTTGAAACAGAACAAAAGAGGCAGAAGTAGTTTATTTCCAAACGTAACGTATAGAAACTGCTGACTCAGCATTCCTACAATAAAGTACAATAAGGAAAAAGTAACAATAAACAGACATGATATTGTTTAAAAGACAAAAAATGGGCAGACACTAAAAAGTGAACGCTTGCCTTAATAAAAACATTTCAGTCGCTTTTTAAAAGTAATGACCACCCTCTCTATGATGTAAAAATGATGAAAGCTCATTCCACAGTCGAGCTGCAACTGCTTGAAAAATCGATCCCTTGATCCTGGTTTTAAATCAGAGCCAAGGAACTACTAATGATATGAGGGTCCAAGTGGTCAGGTGTAAGGCTTTAGCTGGTCAGAAATATAATGAGCTGCTTGAACAGGAAGTACTAAAATTTTAAACCAGAAGCACATGGAGAGCACAAACCTCCGCCAAGGCCATAGGGTCGTTAAGAAATCGTAGGATCTGGATCACCATGTTTTTATATGACAACCACAACATTTCCTTAAATTTCATTCAAATCTGTTCATTATGCTTTAAGTAATCTTGTTAACAGACACACAAACAGATGGACACGACCAAAAACATAACCTCCTTGACGAAGGTGATAAATTCTAAAAAGTGAGGAGACAATAAAACGGGAGTCAAGTGTTTTCTCAGTTAGGATCATCTCTGCGGTGGTTTTTGGTTTTGTTTTCTTTTTTGTATATTTTTAAAAAGCATAACACTACGGATCAGTCTGTTCCAAAATAAAAATCATGAGCAAGTATTTGGCTGAAATGTTGAGCCTCTGTATTAGTGAGGGTCGATTTAGTTTCATCACAGGATTATTGGCTTCATGGTTCAGTCTTCACTGATGTTGCTTCTGAAAGGGATTTTTTTCTGCTTCGCGATAATCTTCCCGTTTTCTTCTTAAAAACCTAAACGCACCAGAATTACTGCAAAACCACGTGCACGATTTGCTAAAACCGAGAAGACGTTTTCCTCCCCTGACTGCTGCCTTTACCTCCACACCTGCTGGGCTCGGCAGACATAAACGCAAACTCAGGTCTCCTGAAGAACAGTTATGTGTTTGACCTCCACTTTTCTTAACTATCACTAAAATAAAACATCTTCTGAGACGATTAAACAAAATTCTAGTCTGGTGTTATGTCGGTTTTTGTCACACGAAAAAAACACAAGAACAAACAATAAAAACTGTTCCTGCGCACATTAATACATGATGGTTTATAAAGTGTCATGAGACCGTGATGGAACAAGGGAAGCACAGCATCCACGAGAACATAAATCACCTGTCACTTATGTTTCAGACATTTATGACGGCTATAAAAATCCCTCTTGTAACCATACTCTGCAGGGATAGTAAAACAGAAATAAGTTAGTGCTCACTCCTGCTGGGCTGAGACCCCTCATAAAATGCTTTGAGTAGCGTGAAACATCCAAAAAGCCTGTGCTTGGAAGTGGAGCTTTGGCTGCTAAAACTGCCTTTAACAATGCTCCGCTGCCTCTTAACTTTTAAGCACTTACATATTTCGGGTCTGAGAATTATGACACTGGTGTGAGTCCATGTTTCTTCACAGTGGAGGTTGAAACACATGCCTCAGATATTTAAATCAGAGATGCTTGGGGTTAAGATGACTGGGATCTGAAAGAAACAGCATGGATATGCAATGTTCGTTGTATAAGGTAGATTCAGTCGGCTGTGATCTGATAGAATCTAGATGACAATATGGTCTAAAGGGGTAAATGACCTTTCTGAGTAAACCCAGCAGGAGGCATGATTAAAGCTAACATTGTACTTCACTTTGAGTCTGCATCAAACTGGTCGCAGTGCTTGGAAAAAAATCACTTTAGGGCTTGTTTTTCCACAAAAAGATCATAAAATCCGGTGTTTCCAGATGAATCAGACTGATCAGACATTCCACATCACTGAGTAACCAACCCCCCCCCCCCCC
>NC_051434.1:12903186-12965151 GCF_001649575.2 Kryptolebias marmoratus
CACACACACACACACACACACACATCTGAATTTAAGACCATCTAAGGGTGGAGGGAAACTGTGTGTACGGATCAGACCCTGAGAGATGTGTGGCATTTTCCAAAAACACAAAGATCCGAGTAAGACTGCACAGAATCGTCCTATTATTGTAATTATTTTGAAACTGAAGTAAGATGTTTGCTGAAGGGGAACGGAAAATACATCTGCAAGAGCGGAAACTGGAATCACAGCTGCAGAAATGAATCGTTGTCCAGAGGATAACCTCTCCGAGCGCTACACTGTGTGCTCTGTCAAGTGCCCTGATAATTAATGATTTGCCTCGCAAATCTCATCAGTGCATAATGAGGGAACAAGTGCTATTACAAAGACACGAGTGAGACGGTTATCTTTTTGAAGTGAAGATGCTCCGTCAGCTTTGGGCACTGTACCAGAATCAACCCCGCATTTAGGTCGGCCAACATGAAAGCAGAAGTCATTGTTTTTCTCGCTTTTGATGCTCTCAGGAGGCGATATCATATCCACAGCTTGGTGTGTTGGCTTCTCTGACAGAATGAATACTCGCTGGTGTTTATTAAACTTCGTCTTGAGGCGGGATGACTCAGCTTTTGGGTGAAGTCAGAAGTCACACAGCAAAAAATGAGCAGCATCCCTGCAGCAGATGAGTCTTCCTTCACTGCTGCGAGACAAGCCAAGTACCCTTTTTTTTTGCAAATTTGCTCTCTCCCTCCCTTTTCTCATTTCTGCAACTCTACAAATTACAGCCGCCCAAGTGCCTGCGGTCTCCCCATCCCTGCTTCATCACAAAATAACATACGAAGATGGATGTGGCTGCACACAAGTGGATCAGCGAGCAGCTGCGGGGCACGTTTTTGACACTTATAATCTTAATATCGGGGGGTTTAAATCAAGAGGGCTTCGATAATTACAGTATCACACGGTGGGCATTGTCTCCCAATAATACATCAAAGGATTTGAAAACACAGAGCTAATTTAGGATTTTAATTTCTAAGTTGCTGCATTGTTAACTTGAAGGAGGAGTTATTTCATTAGCTTGTCTCGACTCATCCCTCTGTAGACATCTGAGGGGAGGAGGCGCTCATTTTCTGAGAAGGCAAACTCCATGAAGTGGAAATTTAAAAATCCAATAAAAAATCTTGATTGTTCTGTGCTTTGTGGATAAACCGCCTTGGCCTTTAAAACGTGCCGCAGCACTGTAAACACGACGGAATGGCACACTGAAAGAGAAACAACAGTTTTCAGAACTAGTCAGGTAATACTGGGGGTGGGGATTATCTGCCATCCAAAACATTGAATTCAGGTGGTCCAATCACTTCCATGGCCACAGGTGTACAAAATCAAGCTCCTAGGCATGCAGACTTCTTCTACAAACATTTGTGAAACAATGGGTTGCTCTCAGGTGCTCAGGTGCTCAGGTGCTCAGCGTGGTGCTATGATAGAATGTCACCTGTGCGATAAGTCCAGTCATAGAATGGGCTTCCATGGCCGAGCAGCTGCATCCAAGCCTTACATCACCAAGTGCAATGCAAACCATCGGATGCAATGGTGTAAAGCACGCCGCCACTGGACTCTAGAGCAGTGGAGACGTGTTCTAATGACGAATCATGCTTCTCTTGGCGGTTGCCAGGAGAACCGTACTTGTCTGCGACCAACATCACTGTCTGATCTCATAAATGTGTCTGGAATATTGTCAAAACTTCCCATAAATGCTCCTAAACCTGTGGAAAGTCTTCCCAGAAGAGTTGAAGCTGTTAGAGCTGCAAAGAGCAGGTCAACATCATATTAAACCCTACGGATTAAAAATGGGATGTCAGTCAAGTTCATGTGTGTGAAGGGAGACGAGCAAATACTTTTGGCAATACAGTGTATTTTCTTGTTACAGTTATCATGAAGGATGTGAATCCCTCAGTGTAGGATGTCATCAAGCGTCTAAATGGTTGTCACAAGTCGAATGACTAATTTTCCTTTAAAAAAATACGACAGTGTTGCAGATTAGTCCTTGTGAGAGAGGAGTTTTGAAGGATTTAATTTATTCATTTAAAGCATCAACGCTAAAGACAGTAAAATACGGCTATCTCACATCAACATACACCTGGATTGGTTATGAAGGGGTAGTTCAGGTGAGACCAGCAGCAGAAAGACTCAGGCAGGTGGGATTAATCTGTGTCAACTGTGTGACAAAAAGAACAAGACAACAACCAACCAACAACAACAACAAAAGAACAGTCATAAAATGTAAAACACGGTTTGTAAATCTTCTAAAACCTACATTTAAATATGAAGACTGCAGAGACCAAATGGCAATAGGGATTAGTAGTCCATGAAATTGCAAAGAACTTGGAAATTTTATCCTCTATGTTATTCAAAATCAACCCCCAAAAAAGCAAATAAAAGACAAATTTATATGACTGGAACAAGCCTGAAAAAATATTTTTAGCACCCCCTCAAGTTTCTACAGGAAAACTTTATAAGACAGAGGTGGAAAACTGTCATAAAGTCTAAGGAAACAACTGTTTTCTATCAACTCCGAAAATCCCCCAAAACTTTTAGGAAATCATCTCGGCTCAAGTGGAGCAGGACCACCCAGTTTGGTATCAGCACACAGATTGAGAATCAGCTTCTCTCACCGGGTGGGGTGAATCAGTGCACAATTATGGTGTGAAGACACCATAAATGCTCAGGGTTATTACCTCAGATCTACCGGTTTGTCATTGCACGCGTGTCCTTGCGATCGGAACAGCCTCTAGATCTCCACAATCTTTGTTTCTGGGTGTTCTGCTCATGAACCGTGACAGTGAGCTTGGTTTGTGTGAGCTGCAGGATTCAGACAAAAGCAAGACCCAAAATGCTGCAATAAAAACACCAACAAACGAATGAAATGAGTCTTTCTGTGTCGCTAAATTCAAACCAGTTTCTTCTTTCGTTTCTGCTCTTATGACCGGCTGTGCAAAACGTCCTAAAAAAAATTGCCACAAGCAGACTCATCAGCAGGTCCACACGTTTCATCAGATTTTATTTTCTCCTGTTTGGTCGATTTCAAAAAGTCAGTTTAAGACTTGCTTCTTATAGGGTTTGGTCCAATGTGTGGTGACACTGTCGCTGGGAGGATGAAACGCCAAAAATAGCAAGCTGCTGAAATTTCAGAGACGCTTCTTAAACCAACGTGTTTCCAAGATGGAAAGCAATCTACAGCTTTCACCTCTAACCGTATCATCCCACTGATTTTTTTTTTTTTTTTTTAGAAACAACACATTTGATAATCCTGGGATAATCGCAGCTTCCCAAGTTTTACTCTGTGATCATTAAAAATCCTCACATATCTGATTAAAAATCTGTGAGGTCTGAATGTAATTTCAGGTGTCCGGCTGGACGATTCCTTTCAGTGATGCAGGTGTTGAGTCAAACAAAGAGAGGACAGCATGTCTTCTGCTTTCAAGCAGAGATTGACGTTTGTGACTACGGAAAAGCTGGCCACATAAAACTTGAAAAAGACCACGAGAAAGAGAACTTGTCCTTGTTAATGCAACACCATCCTCCATCGATCCGAGACGTCCCGCTCTTAGACGAACTGCATCAGTCCATTTTGTCCTGTTCCGCACATCGGATGCTGCTCCGTGACTCCCGCTTTGAATAAAAGCAATGCTGGGATCACAAAGCAAGACACCAAACAGTTTAAAAACTCCTTTCCTCTCCCTTTGCACTCTTTATGTAAAATCTCTACCATGAATTATTAACAAGAATTGTGTTGGCAGCAGCTAAAAATACAGAAAAAGCTGCCTGGATGCTGGGAAGAACATCTGTGCTGAAATGTTGCAAGTTGTTCATTTGTAAGCTGGATTATTACGTCTTCTCCACAAAGAAGATCTGCTGGATCTTTTGAGCATTTTAGTGCGACAGGAGACAATAAAAATAATAAACAGGTTTTCTCACAAAATGTCGTTTTTTTATCTGTTTTGTTGAGATGATGCCTATCCACGCTGACATGGGGAAACAAAAGCTGAACTAAACAACACAGAAGTATCAAAACAAAGTACTTCACAGTGCAAAAATCTATTAGGTACACAGTGTCAGCTTGTATTCACATCAATATGAACATACAAAAATATAAACTTGAGAGCAAGACTAAAAACACGTCCTACAATGTGCAGCAGATCAAAAACAAATCACCAGATGTGGGAAAAAATATGAAATTTATACTAAAACAGATTATCTACACTTTCTGTATGTGACACAATAGTAATAAAACTTACTCTGCTGTCATGATTGTTGCTCCCGTTTTGTTTTTAACACCCAGTTGGTGAGAAAAGAAATCATTGACATACAGTACTGACATACAGCTTTTTTACAATATTTTAAAGCGTTCTCCTTTTTCTTTCTTTCCTCGCTCTATGTGATCTTTTTTTTAAAACAAAACAAAAAAATCTGGTTTTAATGGTTGCTGAGGCTTTACAAATTGCTCAATGACTTATTTATATATTAGAAGGCATCTAACTCAAGGGATGAGCCAGTGTTCTTAGCCACATAGCAGATGATTTTAGTAAAGACTGAACTGTATGCAAAGATCCTTATTCTGAACCACCTGATGCAAATACAAATAATTTGTTTCACTTTGTTTAAACGCTTTTATTTTAAAAAATTGCCAGAAAAGCCACTTTGACAGTCGTGACACTTCTTCTTCTGTAACCCACTCGTCTGTTTGCCTAAATCTTTTGAGGACACATTATGCTGACAGATGCCAAGTTTAGTAGGTTGTAAAGTAATTAGGAACCTATGACTAACCTACAATACTTTAATGCCTGTCAAACTGTGTTATCATATGTATTTTATTACAAATAGTAACTAATTGTTTGTGCCAGAAGATCAAAATAAAAGCGAGCTGTTTGCTAATTTGTCTGTCAGGTGGAGACGTAACACTGGCTTGTTCCTTCAATAAGATGTCGTTTTTCATGGAAGAATGATTTGTTGGTCTGCGTTACATGACTGGACAAATAAAAAGCATTGCTCAGAAGTCATTCAGTTCCAAGGACGGGACAGAAAATGAGTGAAAAAAAGCAGCCGATGTACAACGACAGACAGAACCGGAACCAGTACACATCACAGTGGCAGGCATCCGGTGGTATGAGGAGTTGGACTGAATTAAACCCTGACTGCTCTGCATGCAGTAAATGTCTACCTGCGCAAATTAAACAGCTGCTTTTGGATGGGATTATGAGCTGTGAGAGAGCGCTCTGATTGGCTACGGTACTGCCATCATTTACATCTTCTGAGCTGGGCTACAACTGATTTCTGTATCAGACCGTGCATAATTTATTAGTAATTTCACACTTTGAGGGCTGAATGGAATGAGCTCTGCTCGTTGCTGACAAGCGATTGATGAACCAGATATGATTACGGCTGTACATTAAGGAGAAACAACAAAGACCCTTGAGTATACATCAGGAAGAAATGCTAAGTGAACGTCTCAGACAAGAGACACAGTGTGAAAAAGAAGAAACATCGGGAAACCATCATGAAAGAATAAGCCTCCACAAGCCCTGTACCACTGGCAGACAGAGGATGTGGGTGAAACTGGTAAAATCTCACCAGTGGCTGGTCAATTTCAGACTGAAGGAGGCACTGAATGTGGTAATATGAGAACACCATAGGAGCAATATAGGCTGGGGTCCACCACACCAGATGCTCCTGAGGCAGGTCAGCTCCTGTGCCAAGTGTGCATCATTAGTCCTAAAGTGAACGTGAGAGACGCCTCCGAAGACTGTTGAAAGCGACAGAGCCAAAGATCCTGTGGTAGTTTCAGATCCAGATCCACAGACATTGATGGTCGACAAACTACAGAAAAAAAGAAGTAGTGATAAATGTCCCAAGTGACAGTAACATCAAGAAGAAGGAATTCAAGAAACTTGAGAGATACTGAAAAAGAAGTTATGGAGAGTCAAGACCTCAGTTGTGCCAGCGGTCATTGGAGCTCTTGGGGTTGCGACCCCGAACCCTGTGAGCAGCTAAGATCCTGCGCAGAATGATAAGCTGGTAGAGGTCATATGCTTAAAGGACAATATATTTATGAAGAAATAAAACCGCCAGCCTTATAAGTTGTTCTCTGTTGGTCAAATATACCAATAAAAAATGTTTTGCTCTGGCCACATTTAAATATTATTGACGTACAAATGGTTTTGATACTTTTTTTGGCATTCTAAGTAACTTTAAATGTTAATGGAAGACACAGTTTCAGCAAATGTATAAGGTTTTACTTTGAATTTTAATTAAAAAATTAAACAATCATAAAAAGGCAGTAGAGCACTAAGAATGTGAATGTCCTCAGGACCACAAAAAATACATTTATGTTTAATGTGCAATAAGGTGAGAAAGATAAGACATCAGTTGTTCTATTCTTTTGTGTAGAATATGAATGTCAGCTCGTTTGATTTTTTTTTCTTCTCCCACAGCCCTGGATGCTCACATAAAGGTTGTTAAATGAGTTCATAAATATGCACGGAGGACAGAGTACCGCTTTAATGAGGGCTGAGGGTGAATTATAGACATCATGGACAGGTAAAAAATGATTTATCTGAGTCACTGACACAGCTGATGGCAAATTCCACTTAACTCAGTGAAAGAACTTTTGTGACTGATTTGTTTATTAATCTGTCCTCAAGGTGCGTGTTCTGCCTCTCAGCCTCGTGATCTTCAGCACAAATACAGCAACTGGGAAACAACAAAGGCGCCGGGAATGCAGCATCACGGGACTCACACTTAGCACATAATTGGGAATCAGCAAAACGCTAACAGAAAAGGAGAATAAAATCTATTTTTTAGAAAACATTAAAACACTTTGTTTTTTCCAAATGAAATGTGTTGAACCTACATTATATGTACACAATTCCAGAGCTTTAAGCACAGAGGGTGGGTTGAAATTTGACCTCCACCATGCCACATCAGTTTGTGAATTTTGTTCCTGTGTGAGATTTTAACGTTTGCGTCATGCGCCTGCACTCAGCCACACATACTGTAACGCACCTTCAGGGTTGTGATTGACAAACGGTACCCCTTTGGTGCAGGTGAGGTCAGGAATGATGGTTCTGCTTCATAATAATAGTAAGAATCTTCATCGTTACACCATTTTAGGTAATAACTGCAACACTGTGTAGAGTTATAACTGCATCTGTCATTACTGTCACATTCAGCACCATCATCGAGAACAGAAAGGACCCCAGTTAGAGGTGCTTCTCTTTTCCACTCCTCCGTGCAGCGTCCACACACAGATTAGCAGCTTTTAGGAAGTCGACACTCATCAAAATCAGCTCCTCTCGCACCCAAAGTTCTCAACATCAAAAGTTCTCAAAAAGCAGCTGCAGCAGCAATGTAAAAGTAAGGTGTAAAGTTTGTCTGCCATGTTGTTTTAATCCCTCCTGATGAGCTCCTTTGTTTCCAGACCCGTATTATCGTCCTGAACGAACTAGCAGCAGCCTCTGAGATTTAATCGCTGAGATGTGGCAGGCAGACTGGATTCGGTTTCTGTACATACTGTTGCTCTCCTTTAGCTGTGTCCACGGCTGCGATCCCCGTCGCACATTTAGGCGTACGCGTCGCCTGATTTCAGCGCCACCAGCTCAGAGTCCTCTGTGTGGCGTCCGTTCAGGTGCTCCGTGTTACAGTCGTGGTGGTACATGAAGGCGGGCACCTCGGTGATGGAGGTGGCCGTGTAGGACGTGGAGCGCATCGAGCAGTGGTCCTTTCTCCTCTGACCCCACTGGGTTTTGCACTGCATCCACTGTCTCTTCAGAGCCGCCTGCACCTAAACGCCACACAGAACAAACGATAAAAACAGCATCAGCACGACATTCTGTGTTTTAAACGAAAAATCCTTCACATCCTTGATGCAAATGTACCAAAACCCAAAAACATTTCTCCAATCTTCTCCCCGCAAAAGCAAAGGCATTCTGTTTTTGCTTGTCTGTACCATTTTGACCCACAAATGATTCCAGCAGACGTCCACATTTACACACAAATCAATATGTGGTTACTGTTCAGGGTGATAGACATGGGGCCTTAGCCGCTCTTTTGTGACAATGTTAATCGGACTGACAGTGATATAAAGTGACGCATGCATAATTGCTGCAGCACATGTTGATTGCTCAAATCTCAGTCGCATTAGCAGATCCAAGTTTGGAAAAACAAGGCTCACTTTTCTTGACTTGTAGCCAAGTTGTTTATTTAGTCAAACTGGCGCATGTTAAAAGCAGAAAAGGGACAGTCTATACATTTATTCAAATATTTGTTTGTTTCTTTCCTCTTAGCCACTGAAGGGTTTCAGCACACATGCTCACAGTTTATCTCCTGCGTGAAGCTTGAAGACTGCTGTAATAAATGCGATAAGTGATTAAGATATCACACAACTCCAGGAGTCACACAAGCAGCGGATCATCTTCAGCGTCGAAGAGAACTTAGCTCATTATTGCCATCTTGCCGGGAGCATTTGACAGAGAACACACATTAATAACCACGTGAACCAAATTCATTTTGTACCATTTCAAAATCCATTATCACCCTGATGGCTTACTGGAAGTTATTTTATTAATGCCCTCTCTTTAGACGTTAACGTGATAATCGGTCACGGAGGTTTATAAAGAAACTTCATCTGTCAAAGAGAAAATTTAACAGAGATGCTGGCTAAGAAAAGTAGTCTGGGGTTTCGGTTTTTGGGTCACCACCCGTTTTGTAAAAGGGTAAGAATCTTTCATTGGAAAAGTATTGCAGTGATGAATATTTATTAGCTGGCAACAAGTTATTTTCATCCAATCTGAAGCAGAGAGCAGAGTGGTTCAGGAAGCACAAGACGGAGTCATTTCTTTCACATTGTCCAACCAACACCTGAATCCAGACGCCTTAAACCTACATCAGAACCTGAGAATCTTTAGAAGGAGCTGGGGAATACTTTAAGCAGCAATTAAACTCTCCCATGATCAACACAACATTGTGGAAAATACATAAATAAATAAAATTTATTTATGTAAATAAAGCTCTGGATGAAAATAAATACTGTGACGTTGCAAACTATAAGCTTATTGAACTGTTGTCATGACAAAACAAGCTGTAATCAAACCAAAGGTATTAAAGTGTGACTTTTAGTGTCAAATCAAAAGCAAATACAACTATAATAAAATCTCTTTTTTTTCTCTCTAGGTGACTGAACTATTTTAGCTAGATCCTTGTTGCCCAAAGGATTTACAGGATTGTTGATTTGCGCATACATTATGTATGTCAATAAAGGGAGAAGAAGCAAAAATAAAAAAAATCTTTTGATGTTCAATTTCCTCACACAGCTTTTCCTTAAAGCAGAGTTACATCCAGGAACTCTATGTGTTGTTTTATCCTACACACAGTCTGCTTGCAGTTTATGAACTGTAATTTTGTTACAAATGTGGCCCTCAGAGGCATCTGTGCAGCCTCTTGAGAATCCGAACAGGTGACAGAATTAGGTCACCTGAACCTAAATATACTTTTGGGGACCAGCAGAGACTAGTCAGAACATGATGCACACGCAAAAATGTTCAAGGTGTATCTATGCCTTTCTGCTGAATGTTCCTCCTAAACATCCCAGCAAGGGGAGGCTGAGTAGTAAAAGGTCCGAGCAGGAAAAAATACTATTAGTAATATAAGCCAATGACAATGCAAACACTGTAGCAATGTGTTCAGTAATAGAGGCGGTCCAATAACGTGTGTGCAATTGACTGACTGAGATACAAACTTACAGATGAGCAAATGGATAGTAAATACTGCAGCTATCACTACTTTTTATGTTTGAAGAATCCATGTTGGATTTCTCCAAATCAAAATTCTTCCAGTTGATTTTTCTGACTAGGAACCACAGCAATATGGAGGCACTACACTACCAGATGTATTCTATAGCATGAATATAAACAAACACCAGAGCCTCTGAAATGATTTTGAAAGAAGGTTTCAGTAGTGTGAGGATGTGGGTAGAAACGGTCATACATGCTCCACAACCCAACGTTTGTAGGGAAACATTTGTGCATAAAGAGCTAATGAGTTCATCTGTGGGGATTCACTGTCATTTAGTGAAAACACTCTGACCACTTGTATCATGCAAGCTTTTATATGGGAGCACATTTCAGACTAATTAAATGCCAGCATAGCAGCGTTAACCGGCTTGTTCAGTAACACTAATCCTAGCGTGACTCGTGCGCATACATTAACACAACAACAACCTGCAGACATAAATGAAGCTACTAATTGTCGTAACGAGACACAAAGGGCAGCCGAGGCTCACGGCTTCCACACAGAACGTCTGGGTTGATGTCCCAAACACAACTTGAGAGCTGTTTGTCCCACTGCCACAACTTCACAATGGAGCTATTGACGAGACAAGGCAGGTCTGTGCAGTTTGGCCTTGAAATCAAAATCCCAAACCCCAGAAAGCCGGGTCCTGATTAGGGGAGCATGAATTGGTTATTATGCGGGTGAAGCGAACAAAACCGTCTCATTCCCTTGTGACAGCTTGTGTGCTCGGCCTTAAATATACACGTCGCACACTGTTTTTTTTGTTCTGAGTAGATCACGTAGTTTCAGATGATTCTCCTGTCTGCTCATGTGTGAACCCATTTATATTGCAAAACGAGCAAAAATTGGTTGGTTTTTGTCAAAGCCTAGGCTTGAGTAACAAATTTTTGTAGAAGTTCCTGTTATTTCTCAAATTTCACAAATAATAAGGTTTAACTTCCTGCTCTGTGTGGACTTTTTCCAGCGTGTATTTTTTTGACAAGACCTTCAGTTTGAAAACATCTGAAGAGCCAAAAGGTCTCCGCAACCCCCATTAATCTCAGAAACAGACTTTCATAAAAAAACAAAAAAAAAATCTAGCTAAATGGTTTGGTGAAGTGTTTGAATCCAGTTAAAGATGTTTGCAGTCAGACAGCTGCAGACAGATTTAGAAAGGCTCACAGACAGACGTGAAAGGAGAATCAATTTCCAGCTCGGCCTGGCAACCCCACCGTCATTTATACTCTTTGTCTTACTCCTCATCTGACGTGACCCTTCAGCTTGAACTGCATCAACACCCGTCTGTCAAACAGACAAGCGCCTTAAAATCCACCACAAGTGAACTATCGACAGCCGAAGCAGCAGAGCTGAACTTTGAGTCTGCGTTTTGGTATTCATGGGTTGCTTCCAGGTGTCCTCCAAAATGAAGAGATCTGACCCAGAAAGAAAAAAAATGTATAAAATCTGAACATGTTTCACCTGATGGAGCCTGATGTCTCAAACATAATGCCACAAGCAGTGAGCAGCTTTATTGCTCCAGGACTGGAAAGCTCCCAGGGTAATATGCACAGATTGACCTTTATTAAAGGGCAATTGCTCCATCAAAACTACAGCAATATTATGTCAAACATGGTAATGGAGCATAAGATGCTAAAAGGATCAGAAGGACATTTTTGAGGGGGTGATTCACTTCCTATTTAGGAAGGTTTTTAGCTTCTATTTCCTTTTGTTTTAATGAGGAAAATAAAACATTAGGTGCTGATGGATCTAAATATCAAAACAGCAAATAAGATAAAATTAGCAACTCTGACACTTACTATTAAAGTGATAAATGAAAATGGATGCATGGATATTGTCTGTGAGTTTGAACAGACTGTAGATTGCAGACTTAGGTGGGTCAGTGACTCATGTCATGTGACCTTAATGGCCCTATTAATGTGATCATTATAATGACTTATAAGCCTGGAACCACTTTAATAGTAAACTGAAGAAGCCTTTTGGATGAGAAATGTCTTCAAGAGTTAAAAGACGTCCAGTTGCCTTCTATTACTTAGGATGTATTTTTTCTGAACTTAGCAAATTACTTTTTAACAACCTAAAGATAACAGAACAGTGACTCAAAGTGCAGGGAGCTTATGAATGAAAAGAAAAACAATAAAAGATCTTAAATTAAAACAATTAAAGCTCTGGGATAGCTAGGACATAAACTCAGGTCTCATTATTGTGGTTTTTTTTTTTTTTACCTCCAATACATGACAAAAATAGACTTAAAACAAGTATTCTCACTAGTTTATGCTGTTATTCTCTAAAACTGTCATGAGCATTCATGTCCCAGAACTTCTATCAGTTTTGTAAGTTTCCTAATCTTCTGAGAGACTGTGCTTTTCTTTTGATTTTTCATCAGTTCTCTGGTTTATCCTGCCTGTGATCCTTGTCTGCTCCCTCATCTATCTCCCCTACTTCATTTGATTTCTGCAGCTTATGTTCTGTTCATTTCAGTCTCGTGAAGCGTCACGTTTTGTTTACCTGTGCCTTCCTGCTTTTGTTTGCATGCAGATCTCCCTAATGAACTCTTCTTAACATTTGGCTGTATTTCTAGCTCGTACACATGGGAGTAGCATCATCCTTCTCATCTGATTCTCCAAAGAGGTAAATCATCCTCATGTGTATGTAGATGTAAATGCGTAAAAACAGTCCTTACCTCGCCATTGAAGAAGCAGAATATTGTTGCTACCAGTAAACCCTAGAAAAAACAAAACCGTAAGTTATTTTTCTTTCTTTCATTAACACGATTTCAGTTTGAGAATTACGTTTTGGTATGAAGGTAAGCTTTTTAAATCAGCTATTTATTACGTGAATGAGTGACTAAAAGACGTCTGTCTGCTGTTTAATGATGTGTCTAAAACTTCTTTGATGATTAATTAAAAATTAAATCACACTAATCAGTCCTAAAAACCATTCTATACTCTGAATGCACACTGAAATTAAAAACCTAGCATTTCATAAAGGAATCATATCGCCCACCATCTTATATGCCAGATTTTTAACCCAAGATCATCTTTTGTTGAGAAATAATGAAGTCAGAGCCGTTTTGGTCAAATCTTAAACATAACATTGCAAGGTCTTGCTCAATCTGTTAGAGTTCAGACTGTAGGCTGAGGATGATTGTCAGCTACAACCACACCAGATTTTAGCTCAATGTCTGTAAAACCGACTGAGTTGGAGCCATTTTTGTGTTGGGTGAAGTCCACTAGCTGTGGCGACCATCTTGAATTGACTTGACTGTAAAAGTTAATGAGTTGTTGAAGTCCATAGACTGATTTATTTTCTAAACGTTTCAATAAAATCTCTTTTCTGGTTCATGAGATATTTTGGTAACAAACAGACAGCATTGTCCTTCGACAGTTATTAGCAAAGTTTTAAGCAAAGATGTTACACAGTTTATAGTGAATTACCTTTGAGCTGAGCTCCTACTGTGTCTCACAAGATTATGAGAATTTAGTTTAATGCCGTGGCTCAGTACCCACCTGGTAGTGCATGAGTATGTGCATGACGTACTCGTAGACCTCACCCGCCACCCGGTTCTCTGGCCTCCAGGGGAAAATAACAAACTGTATTCCCAGCAGGGGCACCAGGATCAGGGTGGCTCTCACTGCCTTCATGTACATGTTGGACTCTGCCCGGTGCGTGTCTCTCAGCTTGGTGACCAGCACTCGTATAATATTCAGCAGGAAGAAGAGATTCACCTGTGGAGAGGGTTTTGTTACGAAAAAACGAAAAGAAGCAATTTTGTTTCAAAGGTTGTAAATAAAGACCCAATTTTTCACTTTGAGACGCAGTTTTTCTGTGAAAATATTTAAATAGCGGGGTCTGCCGACTCACAAGAAGTGCTGCCACTATGGGCCCGTGGACGGCGTAGAGCAGATGGGTCTCCACACTCATCCAACAGCTACAGAAGGAAAAATGAATCAGTCAATACTGTCTGCCGCCCAAAGTACACACGAACACACACGAGAAAACACATTCGCGTACGGATCGGCACGCTCGCGTTCGGCTACACACAACCCAGCACTTGTGTAAACATCTCCTGTTTGTTTAGACAAGTTTCTGGAACATTACTCACTTGTCATCAAAGTACTTTTTCCTCGCCACGGCGTGGATGGACACCGGCACCAGGGGAAAGCCTTAAACAGGAAAAGACGGCCATATGAGGTGAAATTCTTGTTGTCATTCGCGCAGCAGCTTTGTATATTGCTTTTAAGCTTCGGTTGCTTTATTAATATCGTCTAATACTTTTTTTGGAATCGACGGAGACGTTTGTTTTCAGCGGATTTCGCGATTTCACATCTCAGCCACACGGGGTAATTTTCTGGAACAAATCGGCCTAATTTGACACGTTGCCTGTGAAACACCCAGAGGGGCCTGGGCTCGGAGTTTTGCTTATTTTCTGGACAGAAAAGCACAAAAATCCATGAACAGTTATTTATTTTTTCACACCCCAGTGAGCCTCTGCAACATATCAGCCACAGATGGACCTGACAAATCGACCCCCCCCCCCCCAGGTCTTGCAGTTGCAAAATTTTGATTATCCTTTTCACATTTTTATTGCTTGCTTGTTTCACAGACATTTGCTCCAGTTTCGAACAGGCTGCAGAAAGCAGGTCAGGAGCAGCGTTAAGCCACAGGAAGGTCTATGAAGCTGTCAGTGTGTCCACACTGACATGCTGCACGTGGAACGGGTGGTTGCAATTATATCGGCAGATTGTGTTCCCCGCTGCACTACTACTTCCTGGGAGTTTTCAAGACGCGATGGAGTTCGGCTCAGAATGAAAATACGCCTTGAAGGATTCATGACAGTTCGCACTGCTTAAAAGGTTTAAACACACAAACACACACCGCCGTTTACTCACCCCAGCCCAGGAGGTAGTACCAGTGCAGATGCTGCTCCTCTGCAAACACAGCCACCACAATGAGTGTGTGGAGGTAGATACCCTCACAGAGCATCCAGAAATAGTTGCAACCCAACATGTACATGTGGAAGAAGTGCAAGACCTTACAGCCAACCTGCAGAGAGGACCAAAACAGGGAGGCAGATGATCTGTTGTGTCTGATTTAGACTATTTGATATATACATGAAAATCATTTCATTTAAACACTCTTAACATCATCTCAGCATGACATAGAAAGAGATATAATGGAATGTTTCATTGCTCCTGGCAGAAAATCATTACAGTGTTTTATCTTCTCCAGGCTGAGAAGATGCTCATTTACCCCCTTTGGAGGTGAGTGGAGCTGGAAATGATGGTTTTACTCTGGGTCTGGAGCACCCTCTGATTGTGTTTGTTGCACAAAGAAGCAAGAAAGTAGCTTAAAGGCAACAAGACAATATATTTATGGATTCACCACAATGCAACCAAATGACAGCATATGTCATTATGGCTGCTGCTCCCTGATTAAGTCATTCTGATGAGAGGTGATGACTTTAATGACATATTATTATCACGTCAATCTCATGCAACCACAGTCTGCTAATGCTTTAATCATCAACACACTTGTGGATAAGTTGTAGTTTGTTTAACAGCTGTCAAACTGGAACAATTTAACCTGTTTATTTAGCTAAAAATGTTCTAAATATGTGATTTTTTTTAAAAGACATTCAGATGCATTTCGAAGAATTTTTGCTCATGTGCTTTTTGACTTTTTACATACAGAGCATGTTAGATTTGGATGTAGTTGCTTGTCCTTTGTTTGCCAAAATAAAAGAAATACAAAAAATAATAACTTTAATGTTAAATGTTTAAAAATGTGCTTTTTATCATTTGAAATGATTCAAACATTTTCTGTTGTTTCACAGTTTCAGAGCAGGTCACTACACTGTTGAGAAAGGTGTGCCACATGGATCTATACTTGGTCCCTTCACTTTTTATCAATATGTGATTCCTAACTCAAATTGTTTTGCTGTTGCACATAATATTCCTGTGTCAGTATCTACATAACTGCTACCATCCCTAACCTAATCATACACAAGCCTAAATTAAAATAACTTGTTTCTTTTTAAAAGATGTGCACTAAATTCACTGTTTTTCTTGACAGACATGCAGTTCTCTTTAAAGAGCAAATGGGCAACCACAGTAAAATAAAAAGATGCTGGAATTGCTCTTAGTTTTTAGAGATTTCGTTTTACCTCAAAACCCCTAAATAATAAGTCACAATAAAACTTAAATCAACATATTTCTCTTTTTTTTCTACATTTCCTGTTATTTTTTTTCAAAATAAATTTTTACTAAATCAGAAAACCACATATATCAGCATCTTTACTTCCTGAACTGGTGCTTACCAGATTTTGTACTGCTTTAAAAAATAAAAGAAGCAATTATTATTAATGGCTATGTGGCCCATGTTTTCAGCCTCCTCCCTGGGTTGATATAAGCCTTGGGGCTTCACTCCCCCATGCTGATGGCAGGCCAAGCCAGAGTTTGTATCATCACACCACAGAGAATATAAAGAGCTTGTTTTCTCAGTAAGAGCGAATCTTTCCAACAATCTACAGTTCCTAAATCACCAGTCTCAAAAGCAGACTCATAAGTCTCGCTCGGGCAGCAATTAATTCCAAAAATGTTTTCCGCCAGACACATATGAGTCCAAACCATTGGTGCTCCTGGATGTTTCCCTGCTTCCTTTTAAGATGCAGGGTCACGGTAAATCATTTTATTTTGACATGTTGCAGCAAGCAAGCACAACTTGATCACCGCACATGAGAAAGGAACGGATTCAAGACAAACCTTTCAGAGACAAGGAAGGGGTTTGAAGGGGAGCCACCACACATCAGCCGTCATTCTGAACGTGACGAAACATTGATGATACACTGACAACGATGGTGCTTCTTGGATGCACCTATGATGTGTAGGAGCTAGACAGATCTGCTGAACGCATGAGAAGGAGCAGCAGGTTTTAGAATTAAAGTCTGCAGCCTCTGCAGCGTTTCCAGTGCTTTGTCTGAAAGCAGGCTGATGAGATTGGGCCTACAGTGAGCCAAATTCTACAATCCTGTTTATGGTTTATCTTGCTCGTGTAAGATCATTTGAAGTTCTTTTTGCACAAGTCGTGAAAACCTAAACACATTTGCAATAAATATGTGTTTATATTATTTGGGTCACGATGGAAGGTTTTTAAGAAATACTTGGAGAGCCTGATAGCTATTGATTTTATTTGGGTCTGCATAAAAGACGACATGATCTTTTTTTGTTTTCTTTTATTTTGAGTGAGAGAAGTTTTTCGCAAACATTTTCAGAAGCAGCGGGCATTCGGTTAGGAGGCGGCCATTACTGCGATTCCTGAGGAGTAACACCGAAATTTATGTTCGGTTCTGATAGCGAGGCATTCCTCCCTGACAGATTTACTACCTCTGCCTAAACAGAGCTCAGAGTTTCAAAGATTTCACATCTGCATTCAGTGAGGCAGCAAAGCTCCAGGAGGAGAAAGAAACCATGTGCTGCNAAAAAAAAAAAAAAAAAAATATATATATATATATATATATATATATATATATATATATAAAACTATGTACTGTTAAGATATAATTTTAGAAATATGACATTTTGTTCAGATATTTATTAGAAAAATGCAGTAAATAATTTGTTAATACAAACACATGTATAATATTTATTAAAAAATTTAAGCATGCATATTTAATAACTAAGGAAAAATGTGATTCTCGATTTTTTTCTGTCAATATAGGGAAATCATCCATATCATGTTTATTTTGCTGTTTGTTTATTGTTCAGTTTCCCAAATCAGCTTATATTTAATAGGAATATCTATCTAAAATGCACTACAAATATATAAATATATATATATGATTTTGTTTGAGTGGCTTTATCAACATATGTTTTAATAAAAATTGAAAACTAAATTGGTGTCAATTGCAAACATTAAAAAAATCCATTGCATCTGGGTTTTTTTTTTTTTTGTGGTAAATATTTACTCACTGGGTTTCTGGCCACCACTTTGGGATTGTTGACCACGGTGACCAGGTAGATGATGGTGAGGGCAGAGTTGAGCACGTAGGAGCAGAACAGGTTCTTGTGGAGGGTGATTCTTTGGCAGCTCAGACTCCTGCGGGACATGATGCATTATGACTGCAACACGCTGACACACCGGGGCAATTTGTGATATAAATTATCTGCAACTTTGGAAATCCTTTACAGAGTAAATACACAAGATATAACAAGAGCAAACTGAAGTGAGTTTCGTTCTTGTTGTTGTTAAAGAAACCCTGAGGCTCTTTGAACTGGATTGTCTCCAAATGGTCTCCACTCTACATGCTAGAAGTACCGTTAAATAAAACATAATGTTCCCCGAGGGTGCTTTCTCGTTTGCTTTACTGGCCTCTCATCACTAACAGTGTAATAAAAGGCATAATAGGTGACATGAAAACAGCTATGGATCAAAATATTTAGCAGGAGTAGGCCTATAAGTATCTATGTTATAGGCAATGAATGCAATAATGTATAAACAGCATTCAAACAAAATGCATCTTAAAAAAGATTTAAAGCAGAATTAAACTTGGTAACGATCTGACCATTCTAAATTATTATTATTTTTATTGGGATGTAGTTTTATGGCCATAACAAAGAACAAAGGAAAGGAAAAGGAAAGGAAATATAAGAGCTGCTTGATGTATTTTCACACATATATGACTATATTTAACGTTAAAATACAGATAAAATCCTTTTGCTAATTTTTCAGACAGTCACAGCTCCTGTTTTCCACAGCAAACTTGACTTTTTTTTTTTTAATCTGAGATTCTTAAAAATGTTGAGGTAGAGCAGTGCAGCTACACACAGTCACCACTGACAGCTTCACATCTGGACTTCATAACACAAGATGAAGTCTTCAAGTGCTTTGCGTAAAAAGGAGAAAGAAAAAAAGAAAAGTCAGTGGCTTAATTGCGCGTAGCTGAGTCTGACTCTCCGAGGGTCACAAATGTTGTAATTCTCCAACCGCACTAAGCGCAGCCTCTTGATTTACGGGCACGTATAAAACTTCGCAGCTGACTAACGGGTCCCTTACAAGCTCGGTTCTGGACAACAGCTGCATTTAAGGGGTTCTGAAGCCTTCAGCAACATCAAAATTTACAGCCGTGACAATCACTGCTTACACAGCCAACAACGTGGCATTAATAAATATTCTAAGAAAAACACAAACACGTTTTTATTATCTTGTTATTCATATTCAGGTTTCGTGAAAGATGTCTCTATCAATCAAACTAAATCTTATTCTACCAATAAAAAAATGCATTTAACCTATTAGAAATACACTTATCTCAAAATAAACCTGTTTATTGAAGACTCCTGCACAGCTTGCTCACATTTGTTTTAGAAAAAGTAACACATTCCCTGAGCTTATATATCTATTCCCGGCATTTAATTTATAACTTTTGACTTTTATGTAGCTGAATTTTAGCTAAAGGATTTTATGCAATTGTGAACTTTTTCCTTTGGGTAAAAAAAAAGAAGTTCATCCACAAAGAGCAAAACACTGAAATGTGCATATTTTCAAATAGGAATGGCTCACCAGTGTGCTCAGAGCACATCCCAACTCTTTCACAATTCTAGGTTTATATGTAATCATAAATTAGACGCGCTGCTCTGGAAAGCCAACCAATTTCAGGCCGATGTTATTTTCTTTTATACAGCAGCTGTCTTTTAAACCCAGAGACTTTTCTGCGTGGCTTTAAATGATATTAAATGCTTGCAAACATCCCCACGATTTATTATTAAGAATCTTCAGTGCGGCTCTGAGGCAGGCGTTTATTAAACGCTGATTAACTCTGCTAGTTTGAAACACAGCGACGAAGATGCTGACTGTTAAAGTGGGGTTTTGTCCTTGCCATGTAAGCAGCACTGCCATCTGTGGCGCTGTCAGATTCACCTTGGGTTGCCTTTAAAGACAACACCAGTAGGCGATTAATCATGAGTGCTTCAGAAATGCAGGATGGGAACATGAAACTGAATCAGTTACCTGAAGTAGAAGAAGATGGCCAGAGAGATCAGCAGGGAGGCGATGGATAAAGCGTGGCCAACTATTGTCATGTAAAACAGGATGTAGGCCGACTGTCAGGGGGGAAAAAGGCAGAAATAATTACTGTAAGGTTTGGAAATGGATAATATCATAAAAACAATCTCTTTAAAACTGTTCTGTCTTTAATTGCACAGACAGATTGTTGTTGCTTAATAGTTTATTTTATTTTCAGGAGAACAAAATGAGACACTTTCTTTGTTTTGCAAAAAGTGATTGATTACAAAATCATATTCTCCTTCCTTTATCCGAATGAGGAAAAAGTAACTTGTTTTAATACAGATAATTAAATTAATTCAAATAATGGCTTTAATTTAGATTAAATCACACCAGGGGTTTATACTGTAGGTTATAAGTAATACTATAAGAAAAGAAGAGATTATAACTGCAAGAAGATAAAAGGCAAATTGTAATTCTTTTTGAATAAATGTCAAAATGCAGATAAAAACAAAACAAACAAACAGACATTGTTAATAAACCACTTTTTGGTGACTAGGAAGTCAGATTCTGGATGTGCATGCAGCCTGTTTTACGTCTGAACACATCTTTGACTTGATTTTTAAAAATATTACCTATTTTAGTGGATTGTGACACATGTCAACTTTGTGAGAATCGGTGTGTGTGTGTGTGTGTGTGTGCTTTACTCCCTGCACCTTCTCTTTCTCACAGTAAAAACAGATAACTTAAAACTGTGAGATCCTGTCATGTCCTTTAGCTCACGTTCTTTTGTTTCCCTCCTTATTTTAACATCTGATTTGTGTTTGCTGACGTTCTGGCTCACCGCCTCACCTCTTGGCCCTTTTTAGTGTGTCTGTAGTTTTCTAATCAACAACCTCGGTGCTAAACTTGTTTTATCATAATCAGATAGGACTTTGAGCTGCCTGTGCTGCCGATGATAAAAACTTTGTCAAAAAGGTCTCTGTTCCCACACAGGTGAGACAGCAGGGACACTCTCTGACTGTAAAGCTTGAGGGACAAAAAAAAAAAAAAAAGCTTTGAATTGTTTGGGTTTTTTGTTCCAATAAATGCAAGATCTGTTTGTTCGGACAAACACAACGTGTTTGGCTTGTCTGAGAGATAAGCAAGCAGCTCGCTCTGAACCAGTAACCTTTAACCAGTTTATATTTTTCTGGAAACATCACGGCGTCAGAGCGTAACACAGCAGCTATGAGTCTCTTGAAAACATTACATTTACTGCACACAACTCAAAGACCAGAGACACCACAGAACAAAACACTGATTCATCACACTTTGTCCACCATGCAGCAGATTTATGACAGCTGGACTCTTTAATAAATAACCCTCAGTTTGGCCTTGGTGTTTTCATTGCAGAGCGTGTAGTTGGACCAGGTCCTGTTGGTATCTGGGTGGCGAAACCACTGCCCGTCCTCTCCGCAATACTTTGTTGCCTTCTCTGAAACGTGGCAAAGACACAATTAATCAGTTGGTGCAAATGAGCAAGTCTTTAACGGGGACAGTGTATTTGGGTGTCAGGACTCACCCGTGGGGTCAAAGTCGTCAAAATAGTTGGGACAGTTTTGGGACGTGAACGTTCCCACTGGGGTGTCTTCCCAGCACAACCAGCCATCCCAGTTACGGCTGCAGTACGGGCCTGTCAAGTGGCAGGAAGGACAAATTCAGACAGATTTAATGACTGTTATGCTTGGAAAAAAATAAAGCCACAGCAAATTTCAGTAAAAACATTTAATTTTGTGCAACAACAAAAAAAAAAAACAGTAAATGCTGAGTGCTGAAAGACTGGTAATTGGTAAAACAGCAGCTAAAAGCTAGAAACAGCAAGAAAATATCTAAAAGCTACAGAAAAAAAAACTTTAGCTAAAAAAAAGACAATGTCATCAAAAACAAAAGCTAAAAGCTAAAAATGAAGCAAGTGTCTTAAAGAGGATTTTAGTAAAAGCTTTTCAAAGATTTGAAGTCCTCCCTTCATTTCAACGAGAAAGAAAAGTTCAGTAAATAAAGCTAAATGTAAAAAAGTATAAAAGTTATCAAAATAAGCCTAACCCATAATGTCCTGAACAAGCTGAACATTTTGATATGTGAATGGTTTAAACAGCTGAATGTACGCTGAAACTGTTACTGTCCCAGAAACTGTACGAAGAAAAGCATTCCCACAACTATTCACCTGATTTGTTATAAGGTGGATCCCGATTCATTTTCTCAAAGCACTTGTACTGGCTGTCGAGGATTTTTTTCCGCACGATTTCCTGATTCTGCTGATGGTCCACCGGACTGACGGTGGTGGGCTCCACCTCAGGCTCCCTGGAAAACTGAGCGGCTGCCTGGAGGTCGGAAGAACGTAAACAAGGGCTTACAGATCCATTCAGGAACGATCAGACAAATTAAACTCTGACTGAAAAGCTTTAACACAGGACGTCATTTGGTGACATTTGACCTGCTTCTGAGAACGCTAATCTAACCAAACAAATAATGTTTGGTCAGTTGCTAAAATATCTGCCTTTGGTGGCAGAATCTCACTTCTCCTCACAAATTTAACCCATATGATTGTGTAATCGGTTGTGCATCTGGTCGCCTGGTTACATAACAACCATTTTCCTCAAGTCCAAACGCCCAGCTCTCAAATCTTCATTTCACTCTTTTTTTTTTTAATATAAATGTCTTTGCTCAAGTGGTGATTTATATCTCTGTCACTTTGATGTTTCCTTCAAGGGGCGTTTTGTGCCAACTTTATATGCTTGATCAGCGTGCAAACAGGCAGAGCCGCTGACAGGCGATGGACAGATGCTCTCCTTCTGGGAAAACCAGCAGAAGTTGCATCAGGACGAGCAAACGCATTTAAACTGGAGAAATGTGGCAACTTGCTGGAAGGCTTGTGCCCACTTTCTGCAAAAATGGCACACAGAAATGTGTTGTTAAAAAGCTCTGGGGTGAGAATAAAGCTGAGTGATTTCTTTTTATAATACTGTGTGCACTGATTAAGAAGCCTTGACTTCTGTTTTATACACAGTAAGGAGAGCCAACTTGACACTGTGTCACTTTGAACATAAGAAACACACATTTTTATTTATTTATTTATTTATAGCGTAGGGGCTTATTTTTAGCTAATCTGGAGTTCTTTCATACCAGCATGACATTTTCTGAGAAAGAGTTGTTTAATTAGCCTGAGAAGCTGATATGAAACTGTCTCTGTGCTTTATAATTAATGAGGCACTATTTGACAAAACATCACGTCTAAAATGACCAGACTATCCCTTTAAAGTTTATATATAGGTACATATAAACTGAGTGTGTGAATTAGGCCAGCCTTGCAGTCTTTGTGATCAGAGGCTCTGATTGGTGCGTGACTAAAACCCTCGACTGAAAGTTTTAAACATCCTGAAAACAGCTAATAGAGGGGAAATCAGAAAAATGAGCTTCACCCCTGTAAACATTGGAAGAAGATGGTATCGTCCACTAAACCCTGAAGTCTGTAAATTTCCTCATTTGTATCAGTCTGACTGTGGGCAGCTCATAATTCTGAGATTGTGGAAACACTGTTGTGACAAAAAGATTTCATCAAGGACACAACAGGCTAAGAAATCCACAAATATGACCAAGATCAAACAATAAAACAACAATAAATGCTTGTTTTTGAGGAAGCACTGAATCATGAGTTTACTCTTCTGAATGTTTGTACAATTTATCTCAAATTGCTGCAAATTCCTGTCAAAAAATCAATCTGATTCTTATTCTTCAAAGAGGCGGTTTGGTAAAATCAGCACATTACTGACACCTAGTGAACCGGAGTGTGAGATTTTGAGATTGTTTGAATGCAGCAAACTTAAAATCATTCAGAAATTTGTCTTTGTTCTTGATTGTTTTTATTTCCAGCTGGTACCTCAATACGCCATTTTCAAGCTTTTTACTGGCAAAAAAAGTTTAGCTATCATGAACCTTCATGGTGCAAAGATGCTCTTGACTTGTTTTACCCTCAACCTCTCGTTGCCGTTGCCAACACACAGCGTGTAGTTGGTCCACGTCATGTTGCTCTCAGGATGGCGAAACCACTGCCCGTCTTCTCCGCAGAACTTTGTTGCGTTTTCTAAGAATCACACGATAAATTTACCACTTTAATATTGATCAATGCACTTCTGTGGCTCATTTTTCAAAATACAGCTCATCTTAAGAAACTCATCTGTTTAAACTGCACTGGATGTTACCTACCAGCAGGTGTGAGGTCAGAAAAGTAATCGGGGCAGTTCTGAGATGCGTAGGTTCCTGCTGGCGTGTTGTCCCAGCACAACCAGCCGTCCCAGTTACAACCGCAAAACAAACCTCGAGCAAACCCACAAGAACATGAAAACATCACTTCATTTATCTCTTGTTAATGTTTCCGTACATGAAACTTAACTCACACTACTGGTTTCAGATGATACCTGCTTTGTTAAATGGTGGATCTTCTTTCATCTTTTGGAGACATTTGTGTTCATTTTCATGCATTTTTAGCTTCTAAGGAGGGGGAAAAAAAAGTTTCAGTTTGACAAACTCTTGAATAAATTAAACTGAGCAGACCCTCCTGCTGTACTAAACACATTACCGTCATTTTCATGTCATGGCTGGTTGAACAGAGTGTGTAGTTGGTCCATGTCATGTTGCTCCCTGGGTGACGAAACCATATTCCATCTGCTCCGCACTGCTTAGTTGCCTTTTCTGTAAGGCACATTTCAATTTACCATGAACAGGTAACCAGTTGTCAGGAAATCAAAACCTCCTTAGCGTCACCGCTCACCCGTTGGGTCAAAGTTATCAAAATAATCAGGGCAGTTCTGAGAGGCGTCGTTTCCTGCTGGAGTATCGTCCCAGCAGAGCCAACCATCCCAGTTACGACCACAGTACAGGCCTGAAACAACACCGTCACAGAAAAAAAAAAGGAAAAAATCTTTACAAACCTCTCGTTTAAAAAGACACAAAAACGAAAAATTAATAAATATGTTTGTTATGACACTGCTATATGATGTGTTAGCCAGCTAGAGTACCTGCTTTATCATAAGGCGGATCGTTCTTCATTTTCTCAAGGCATTGGTTCTCGTTTCCAAGAATCCTTTCTGCTCTAACCTGCGTGGCCTCAGCGGTCGGCTCCTCTGAAGCATCCCGCAAAAAAACTATTACCTTTTGGAAACAAACGTGACAACCAGTTGACTGATTAGCATTAAAAAAAAGTGATTCAGGCAGTCTGAACTCCTTATTTCCTCCAGGCAAACGTCCAACAAAGACATACCTGAAGTTTGTCCTTTGAAGCAGGTTCACAGGTGGAGCCTGTCTGGATCCAGTTACCTGATCTGTCACAATATTTGGTCACTTTTTCTGTTGTGAGAAAAAAAAGAATAGGATAAAAGTTTAATCTAAGAATAACTATCCAAAAGGGTTTACTTGCAGGTCACAGTTTATTATTATCGCCTGTTGCTGCCATAAATGGTGGACAATAATGTAGTTGAGAGTGTATTCATGTGTCTGTTAGCAGAATAGCTCATAAACCACTGGATGGATTCCAACAAAACTTAATTCAAGATGGCTGCTACAATAAGTAAACCAGAGCAAACACAAGAAATATCTGTAAATCAGTCAATTTTGCAGATATTGAGCTCAAATTTGGCGTGGCAGTAGCTGAGAGTCATCCTAATCACACACTTTAAGCTCAAACAGATTGTACAAAATGTTTGTTTGAAACTTTGATATGAAATGAGCGATACACGTTCCTTCAAGGAATGCTAGTTTTTAAATTCCTTCTGTTTTTCTAACAGGGAGTTTGTTGCTTTCTTTGGCTGTCTCTTTAAGTTTTCTTGTTTTTTTTCAGCAGTAGCGTCTTGGCACAATAAACGTACAGACAATCTTGGCAATGCCAAATAACTATGAATAATTTACTTTGGCAAACACCATCAAACAGAATGTTTTCCACCTCTGAAGTAATTTTCTGGCGCACTCCTAAGTGTTCGTCTTAAAACCACATCTACAGGCGATCCGTGACTGGGATATGAATGAGGTCACATTGTTCCTGACAACAGCAACAACAACTGCCTAGTCCTCTCTGACAGCTCATCAACTGTTCATCAGCCACATCCAACTGTACGATCCCCCCTCGAGGCCCCCGAGCAGCAGCATGAGCTGTCAGGGAGCCGTAGGGGGACTCCGAGAGTCGCAGGCATTTAAGGAAGATCCCTGATGAGGCATTTCTTACAAAAACAGCCGATCTGCTCCCTCATTCATATTATCTCTCCTCATCCATCTCTCTGGTTCCAGCTTCCTGTCTGATTTTGATGATTCTTCTCTTCTTTCCCCTTTCTTCTTTTCCCCTCCTCATACTCCCCATTCGTCTCTCTGTCCTCCAGCTCACCTTCCTTCTCCTAATCATGTTGCATCTCCTAAATCACGCGCGACTTGAGTCTGGATATCCTCAGCGAGACATTGCCGAGCCTCAAATAATTCACAATGTAAAAAGGGTACACTGCTGTGGAAAGTACTTGTACGGCAAATTAAAGATTAAACCTGATTTCACAATCACGTCCACTGTCAGCTTGAACTTAAACTGTCTTCCTTCTGTCTGAGTGCAATCATTTAACGAGTTACCTTCGATCGGAGGCCAGAAAGCTCTAACTGAGAACGTGTGAAAGCTGAGCGCTGAATAACTGCTGAAATTTGCTGAAGAAGTTGAACACTAGCTAAAAGCTAAAAGTAGCAAAATGCTAGCTAAGAGTTAAAAAAGCAAAACACGAGCTGAAAGCTATAAATAATGAAACTATAGCTAAAAGCAGCAAATATTAATTAAAAGGTAAAAGTAGAAAAAGCTAGATAAAGACTAAAGTAGCAAAAGAGTAGCTAAAAGGCAGAAGTAGAAAAAGGCTAACTAAAAGTATTAAAAATCTAGATACAAGCTAAAGGCTGCAAAACGCTAGCTAAAAGTAGCAAAACTACACCTAAAAGCTAAAAGTAGCATAAGAAGAGAAACACAGGTATGCTGAGGCAGATTCAAACCAGTCTTTGCAACAAAAACATCCATGAAGGGATAAAAGATTACAGCTGAAATATATTCAAGTACACAAAAGCCTTTTTTAATTTTTCAGACTGTCTCCAACTCACACAAGCTGATTTGAGTGTGTTCTTTGTGCAGCATCTGTGCTACAAACCAAATCGAACCATTCACACAGAAATCCAATCTCCGGCAGGTCTCAGTTCAGCCAGATGGTGGTTTTACTCTGGTGCGAGAAGTGCACGACTATCTTACCAGTTGCATCTAGGTCGGGGCGATCTGGACAGTTTTGTGTAACAGATGTCCCGGCTGGTGTCTCGTTCCAGCACAATGAGCCGTCCCACATATGGGTGCAGAATATACCTCAAGAGAGGAAACAAAAAGAACAAATCTAATGACTGGAATTAGTTAGAAATGAATCGCAAAGCAGGTCAGCTGAGCCTAAAGAGCGCTCCTGTTCTGACAGCATCCATTACATGAAAAAGCCTCTCACCGGTTCTGTTTACTCTGGGTTCTTTTTTGGACCACTGAAGACATCTGTATTGATTCTGGCTCAGCTCACTCGGTCCAGAACTGAGTGAAGAGTCTGAGGTTGGTCCTCTGCCTGCTGTCACCCTGATCTGCAGAGAAACGATATCAGAGGTGAGAGGAAGAGAGAGACACGTGCTAAGGTACAGGGAGTCAAAGATGAGAGCGAACGTCGCCTTCAGTGGAGGCGAGAGCTCCTATTTCACAGTAAGGTCATGCTTGAATAAAGATGTGCATCTTTATGTATGATGACATTTTTAATGGGGCGTTGAAAGTTTTCTTCAAAGCTGATCTGATCACAGTTTCTCTCTGATGTGAAATTTTTCAGTCTCCCTCCGAGTGTGTGACTCATTACAGTGCGTTCGGATGAGCACAAAAGAAGTTAAGAGCTGATTTTCTCCAAATGAATCCTATCTCTGCTCTATTGTTTGTATTTGGAGGCGGCGTTAAAATGAAAAAGGCTTGCTGTGTGAAATACTGATTTTGATCGTGCTGCTCAGTGACGGATAAAGAAGCAATATTGCTCCGACTTATCTTTTTTTCCTTCTCTTTTTTTTATTGGCTCAAAATTAAGCCTCGCTGAGTGCCAGGCTTATGCATTTGCATTTGATGAATTATTTGAGGAATTTCAGCACCTCGCCGGGATTGTGTCCACATGTCTTATCCCATCTCCGTTAGCCAGGTTCTTTTGCAGAAGATCAAAATATCCCTCTTACCTCTCCTCACTCATGAAAGCTCGCAAAAGACAAAACACTCGAGAAGTGACCTTTGTGAGAAATGACGTCCCGTGTAGCAGTTTAGCAGCCGTACATATGATGTCACTCCAAGCACTGAAGTAAATGACGTCATACATACGACCACCAGGCCACCACCAGTATCAACCGCTGAGCAGAATCTCGTTTTTCTTCAGAAACACTCATGCCAAGACCTCTGCTCATTTCTCACACCCGCACCATTAAAAAGCACAAAACACACGGTACAACACGCTGTTGGTGTTTCAGGCACGAAAGATTTGGCTGGACTGTCTCTTCAACCTGGCGCTGAACTGCAACAGCAACCATTTTACAAACCGCTTTACGTTTGGCGAAAGCTCCAAAACCTCCTCGCATACTGCACTTTTGCTTAGTCGATAACTAATCCTAGGACAATTAAGAGCCTTGGTGTTTAAAATGTTATTCATTAGAGGGTTTGCTGTAATTTGTAGGAGAAGCCGTGAGGACTTACATCATGTAAAACTGATTTGTTTAATTCTAATACCTTCATTTACAGATTGCCATATTTTTAATGAGAATGCACAGCGGCAGAATGTGCCACCCCTGCATGATTTCTGAGTTGTTAAGTGTTACATTGAGACGTTTGACTGATGGTTAGAACAAGTGCATTAGGCTTATTAATGCTGTTTCTCAAACTTAGCACTTTATGAGTCAGCTTTTCAAGTCGCAGTGAGAGCTGGGATCCAGGGAAGCTTCAGACCAGGCCTCCATATTTGAAAGACTTCTTGTTTATTCAAGCTGTGGTTTTTTTTGTGCATGTGTTCAAACGCCACTATAAAATGAGGATACATTATCAGTTTTTGGTGTTTTCGTTAACGTGAACAAGTGCAATGCACAAAAAAGAAACAAACACAATCCTAATTCTTTTTTTCCTTTGAGGTTGTCCAGCCAAGCGGAGCTAATTAAATAATCTAAACCATAATGGGTTGTGGAAAATAATCGTGAGATTTTGAGGGTTTTTTACTGATGAATGAAACCACCGGACCACAGTGTATTACATGTCCATTTAATGGGAAGTGAATGCCATGAATGTGTGCGTGGCATACAGAATGAGGGGAGCTTTGAGAATGTTTTACCTCTCAGTACATCCTTCAGAGAATTAAAAAGTGAGAGCCAAGTAAAGAGCTTACCACCAGCAGAAACCAAATGATCCTAAAGGAGCTCGCAAACCTCATATCTTCCACACACAGGTAAATGTCTGGAGAGAGACAGAGAAGAGCAGAAGTTAAAACATATTAGAGGAATCATTTTTCGAGCATGAAAGTGACTGGCAGAGCAAACATTTGGTTGTTTCAGATCAGGACTCCGGCTTCTCGGGAGAAACCCACCACAGCAATTATTCATCTGAGGCGCAGGAGCGGCGCAGAATCTGGCGTTTCATATGTCTCCTTACGGTGTGTGTGTGTGTCCTCAGAAATAAATAGTTGGTGCGCCCAACCATATGTGAAACAGAAGCATGGAAGAGTAACGTTAAATTGTGGGAGCAAAAGAATGAAGAAAAACAGAGACGGAGTCAGACAAAAATAGTTGGGATCATTAATCAGCGTGTGCAGAGCCTCAGCTGAGGAATGAGAGCTGAGAATTCACCTCAGGTCTCTGGAAGCCCTTACCTCCGAAAAGTGAACACAAAAGCGGCTTATTGGCTCTCACCCCCTCACAGTGACCCGGGTTAGGACTGTTCAGCAGACAGACATGGATGAGCAAGTCCTTCAAAGCGTTATTTATAGTATTTGTTTTGGCTCCAGTGGCACACTGATGGTAGATTAATCAGCGTTAAGATGACAAATAAACCTGAAACAGGACCTGCCAAGAATTTAACGCTACGGGGGAATCCTTGAGACAAATTAGCTATTTTCTTTCTGTGTACAATACAAATTAATTGTACATTTTGTGATAAATGTACTGTCTACACACATTAACTGAATTAAATCATTGTGAATTTTGGTTTTAGATAAAAAAAAATCAGTTTTTGAAAACTACAATGAGCATTTTCATTCTCAGGGATACTGCTGATCATTTGAAGGGAGATTCTGTGGAGACATTTATGAACAATGAATATCTTACCTGTTGCAGATAGCTCTTTGATGACAGTTTGGAGAAACAGAGTTTAATTCTGACCAGATTAATGAGCTAATGGCTAGCTGGCAGGGAGTCAAGACCAAAATGGATTCCTGCCACCTAAAAACAACTGCAGTCCTAAAAAATTGTGAGCAGTTCATGCAAACACTAGTTTATAAACCTGCACGCTGCTGTCTGTCACACAGAAATATGACATTCATGCAGAAAGTGCAGCAAGGCAAAATAAGTGCTAAGGATAGCTGCTGCTTTTTGCAACAGCAAATTAATGCAGAAATATTTGTAAATAGCTTTGTAACACTTTTATTGAGATTGGTTTTGAGATTGGAGTTGGTTGAAGAAGACAGCATCCACCTTAGACTTGGCTTTGCTCAAATGAGCCATTAGCTTGACTCAGAATTAAACTGCATTTCTTCAAACAATGAGTTAACTTTACATATTATTTGTTCAAAACATTTCCACTGTAGCCAACTTCAAAAAAATACTGCTTTAAATGGCAAAACTGTCCATATTGCAACAAGAAGAACAGATATAGTGAACGGGTCTGAGTCACTGTATTCGTATCATGTAGTAGACTTCATTATTGTTAATCATAATTAGTCATAGAATAGATGTTCTGTTCAAAAAATCTTCTGGAAACACAAATGAAGCAACAGTTCAATGAGCATGCAGATCTGGTTTATCTGTTTTAGAGACACAAAATATGAAACTATTGATAAAAACAGTAGTAATATCTTACCCAGAGCCCCGGGTGTTGACCTCTAATGTTCCTCTAAAGATCGATAGTCCAGAACTAATCCTCACTTTTAAAAAATGACATTTTTAGTATTTTTCCCTAAAATATGAGTGAATCAACCCTTAAGTACTCTGGGTGTTTTACACCTTTTCAGCAAGTTCAGCTGTGTTTCAAAACAAAACTATTTCCCTCCAGAAGTGTGTTTTAGCACCTTGTCAGGTATCATTTATCGTGTTTATCGTGCTGTTGCAGACAGCCAGGGCTGTGGCTGGTTGAAATAGATTTATGGGAGGGGTGTGTGTAGTGAAACATGGAGGGGCGTGAGCGAGACCTGGGCAGAACTGATCACTAGTGACTGCGGTAACTAGTTAGATTCGTGAAAAACCTATTCCTCACTTGCTCCGGCGTCATGCACCAGTGAATTCACAAGATCCAAGCAGCTGCTTGTTTTATAGAGTCATGTGCTGGTGCATGATGGGAAATATGTGGCGTTCACCTGATCTAAAAGCTGTTGTGTCTGCACCCATTTGTGAGCTTCCCAGGCAAGAAGAAAATACAGCCTTTATTTGCACTGTTTATAAACTTCCACAACATCAAAAAATACTTACAGACTTCCCTTTTTTCAATAAGAAACCAATAAAACTGTTCCTGTTTTATAGTTATAATCATTTTAGTGGCTCTAGACATTTTAAGGCCATTTCTAAACAGGCTAAAACTGAGCATTCATGGGTTTCGCTTGTTAAAAAGGTCTGTGAAAATCACAGAGACAAATTGCTCCACGTTGCTTTGAAACACAGCCTGCATTTACAGGCAAAAGTATGGATCAGAAACCTGCCTTTAGGAAGCTAAGATATTTAAAAATCATTCCCAAAGTCACTGCGGAGGATCACATCAGTCTGTTTTTAACTGATCACCTCTGGCAGAGCATGCGGGCGAGCGAGCGCTTTTGCCTAAAAGTGAATTAGTCAGCAAAACTGGAGATAAATGTCCGACGACTCAATGCAGCTCAGGCTACAAAACCCGGTAATTTCATAACTGATTGGAAGTGATTGACCGCGGGGCTGTTCAAATTGGTCTAAATGGAAAAAATGCAATTTGCGGTGAAGGTTTCTAATGTGTTACAATATATAGTAGGCACAGAAAGCTTCTGGATATTAGAGATCATAAAGTCCTGCGTGATGTTGTCAGGCTGAAGATGGTGACTGAAAAGGAAAGAGATGTGGAAACAAATCAACTGTAGCACTTTATGAACCTTTAATACCACGACTGAAAGTGGACATTGGTTGGTTTATACGACCTAAACTGAATCAGGGAATTCCTGCATCCATCCATACATCCACAACAACAAGCTAACTAAATAACTCTGGTCTAGGATCAGCCATCAGCATGAAGGAGAAGGTTGTTTTGCAGCTGCAGGGCCTGAGCACGTTTCAGTCAGTGAGCAGAACATGAACTCTTCTGTCGTACAAAATATTCGAGTCAAATGCGAAGCCATCTGTCCGACAGCTGAAGCTTGGCTGAAATTCAGCCGTGGAAATAATCCCACCTGCAAGCCTGCAACAGAAACGCTCAAAAAAATGGAAAGAATTTGAGACGTCAAATTGATCCAGACAAGTGGAGACTTCAAGAGGAACGAAATGTCGTGACGGGACGTTCGGAGATTTGTGCGTAAACAACTTCCTTCCTTCTTAGATTAGTGTCACCACACACCTGAGGACTTCAGACCAGCAAATGGCTAAAATGTCTGCATAAAGAAAAGCACCCACACTTGCTGATCGTTGGCTAATCAAGTGAATTTATTATGCAGCGCGTCCAGCTGCTACGGGGAGGAGCAGTCAGGGTGTTCATGGTTTCCCAAACACTGTCTGCACTGTGGCTCTGCTTATAGTGAAATAAAAAAAATGTATCCTACTGACACACAGAACAGAACTGTTTTTAACTTTTTAAAATTAATTTCAGTATGGTGACTGCAACAAAACATTACTGAAGTTTAAATATATACACACTAATTAAATTATTTTATATTTGTTTCACTGTAGAATAACTTTATCTTTCCGAGTTTGGGGTAATTTAATGGTTGTCTCCAAGTTATCAGCTCCACACTTTGATTTGTGTTCTTGTTTTATTATCAGAAACCTCCTTATACCTGTTTTTTTAGCATTTTGGTGGTCCCCCACTCTTGTTTGTTCAGGCCAGTATTCATCACAAATACTGAACTGGTAGAGAAGAGTATACTTAAATACTCTTTTGGCAAATTAAATATCAAATGTATGATCTTGCAGATTAAGTACATAAGAGTCTGTAGAGAGAAAAAAGCATTAAGTTTCACCTCCCAGTTCTGTCTCCTTCCTTCATCTCTTGACAGATCCAAATTGGATTTCTGATCCAGTCTGAGAAAATTTCTTTTTGTCTCAGTCAAATCTCGGCTTTCTGAAGCATGAAAAACGGTTTGAAATGGAGCAGCGGGGTCTGATGTCCACTGAGTCAAAGCTCTTTTTCAAAGGGTTGGAGTCAGTGTTCACTGATTGAATCTTACTGAACTGAAATTAAAACTCAATTTGAAGAAACAATAAGGAAAAGAAAACTAATATACATGAAACCTTCCACAGTTATAGCTGTAAAACGTGCTTTTCTGTGGGTATTAATCAGTTATAGGATGTACAATAACTGGTTTATATTCCAGATTTAGCAAAATAGTATTGAAATGTAAACATATGCATTACTATGAAATCTGTTTTTATAGCCTTTTTATTAATAATACTTTATCTACTTATGTGGACATAGCTGTTCTGTGGCATCCTCTGTATTATCTGCTACTGCAGCACCCTCCACACCCCTACTTCTCACAACCTTTAATAAAAAGTAAACAACAACAACAAAAAAAGCTTTCAAATTAGAGGCAAGAGAGCCCTGTTAGCTCCGCCCCCAGAAATGTGACATAATTCGAAAGACCAGGAAGTTGAATTTACCAAATTTTATAATGGGACTAATTTTTTTTTTGGTTATTATTTTACTTTTATTTATTCAAAGAAAAGTTTGTAAGTAAAACATGGTGTATATGCTTTTTATTAGTGGTAAGAATCTTCTTTATAAACTCTTGGAAAGAAGTAAATTATGTGTTACAAACTAAGATGAGGATTACGTGAATAGATCCGAGACACAAGCAGCTAGTAGTCAATGATTTTCTTTCATAAAATAAACACACGGGGAAAAAAGCACTCATTTCAAAAATATCAAGTAAACGTTTTAGTCATTTCTTGAAAAGGAGATTCAATGAAGAGTTTGTTAAAAGCTGTAAAACCCATGCTTAGGAGCTGAGATTACCTTAAACATTAATAATCTTGAGAGGATTTCAATTATAGCTGTCTGATAATCCTAAATAAAATAATCTGCAGACTATAACAAACACTCGGGATAAGAAGGTGAAGGTTTTTTTCCTCTCGCTCGTGTATTTCTGTTTAACCCAGAAGCTTGATACGCGGCTCTTAACATAACCCCTGGAGTATTTTGTGGTTGAAGAGGTCTAACATGATGTGAACAGTATGGGGTGAAGTATGTCTAGCTCATTAAGACATGAACCCCCCGCAGAGGCGAAGAGGGAAAAGCACTAAGATCATAATAGTGCAAAACAAACTGATTTTTCTGCACTAAAAGCTGCTGCAGATCGAGAAAAAGGCTAATCGGGTTCAGCAGGGATTTGTAAGAGCATTTTGCTATAATAATAAGATTTGAAACCACTTGAATGTACAGATATTTACTTTTTAAATGCGGTTTTAGACAATGTTTAGTCTTAACATCTTAACATCTTTTTAATGAACCTAAACTTGTCAAATCTGCTTTTAAAATCTGTTCTCTGAAAAATCTCACACAATAAAACTTAAAGATTGTTAGTTTTTTTTTTTTTTTTGCAGTTGTTCTCAGTATTATCGTTTGCGTTCTTCCCTTTCTGTCCTCTGCCACCCCTGCATCAGCCTGCCAACAACAAGCCGGAGTCGCTCATCTCCTCCTTTCCCTACTCTAGCGAGGGATCGCAGGCCTGGTGTCACGGCAGATTTATCCTGACATCACATCAGAGATGGAGCACGCTGCGGGGTCGATCTTCCAACGTGGCTTTCCAACGGACTTAGGCCGCATGGCCGCTCCAGCGTCGTGTGGATTAGTCTGACAGGTGGACAAATTGTGGATAATAACCGCCGTTGCTGTTGTGTAATTCCTGCCTAAAGAGCAGCATGTTTGCACTGATTTGCAAATGATGAAATCTGCAACAATCGTAGATATGCACGTGTAGTCGTAAAAACTGCAAGTTGTGTTTAATGTGCCGCTTTCTGGATGTGCCAAAGAGTCATCATCAGATTTGGTGGACATCTGTAGCGCCTGTTCTCTAAAATGCAAAAAGATAATATGGATAGAATCAAATCAGGCAGGCTCTGTAGCTGAGGTACGCTTTGACAGGCTGGAAACTCTTAGGACTGACTGAAGTGGACATTAGAGGGAAACTCTTTTGTGTGTGGGTTTAATTACTTTTACATCAGAGAGAAAAGTTGCTCCTACTGACTAACACAGAGAGAGCGGTGGAGGCTCTCAGTGAACCAGTTAGATTTTGTTTCACCTCCATCTTAGCTCCGGGTTTGATCGACCCTTTTCTTCTCAACTCAAACGGATTAACGAGGGCTTCAGATTTTGTTTTTAGAGCTTTATAGTTGACAAATTGCCACGTGAACTTGATACTAGCTCTGTTCTGTGTTAAATGAATGCCTGACAAAGACTCTTCCTCTCAGCACGTAGCTACAGAGGCTGCAGGAGGGCGGAGACAGCAGCTCTCACCACACGGCTCGAGGGATGAGCCATGTGGTTGTGTGAACTGCTGCCACACCAACAATTCAAGCCATGAGACAGTTTTCACTTCAACTAAAACCCTCCTTTTAATCTTGCAACATTCCTTTTATTAACCACATTTAAACAGCAAGTTGCCTGGCAACGATTATTAAACATCTAAATATTAGAGATAAATGTCTCCATCTGCACAGATATTAATCAGTGACTCAAATGTTGACAGGTTGCTACAATGTCAAAATACAACTTTACAAATTAGGACTGTTGTTCAGCTTATCGTTGCATTCAAAGACACATAAAACTTTTCATTTCTGAATGAAAATCGGAAATAGAAGCAAAAAATTTAACATCAAAATTTAGATATTTTATATTTGCTAATTTTCTGTATTAAAAAATGCAACGCCTAAAACTGTGAAAAGTCATTCGATAAGACGATCAGATGAAGCCACGAGCTCGTCTTTCATCGTGTAAGGAAGTCACGCTCAGGTCAGGTTCCGTCTGTCAGCCTAGTTGTCATGGCGACGAGCCCTGTGTGATTGTTACGAAACCCCTGCTTCCTGTCAAAGTGTCAAAGACTCACTCAGTCATTCAGAGACCGCTGGGATCGAAATGTATGCTTTTTCCAGTAAATACCAAGCTGCATAAATCATTTGTTTTAACCATAACCAGAGGTTTCTGAGTGCTGAAACATCGTTATTTAAGTTTTTTTCTTTTAAAAATTAAACAGCAACTAGGATGAAACCAAATAATCATTGAAGGCAGTCCATTCCTTGAAGGAATGCATATCTCCCGCCTCCTTTCATGCCAGAAGATTAGACTAAGATTGTTGAGAAGGCATAAGATTGCCTTATGTTGATAAATGATGGCATTGTGGTTAAACCTTAAAATAATGTCTCATGGTCAGGGTGTGTTTTCAATGTGTCTCAGCTACTACCACATCAGTGTTTAGCTCAATATCTGTAAAACCGACTGAGTTATAGCTGTTTTTAAGTTGGCTGATATTGATTTACTGTGGCAGTCATCTTGAATTGGTCGTGGATACACATCCAGTGATTACTATCTGGAAGTTTAATTATAATCTGTTTAGTGGCTCATAACATGTTTTGCGAACAGACAAACAAGGGCTGGTTCTAAGAGTAAATGCCAAATTTATAACCAAAGATCTTGCACAATAAATAGTGCTCGGACTATGTGTTGGGAAATAGTCTTGGCTACAACCACAACAAATTTTAGCTCAGCGTCTAAAAAAGTGACTGCTGTACAGCCAATCTTGTGTTACAGGTCAGTTGGCTGTGGCGGCCATCTTGAATTAGGTCAACTCCGAAACTTAATCACTTGTAGGCATACATCTAATGAATGTTCTCTGGAGATTTCAGTGAAATTCATCCAGTGGTTCATGAGATATTTTGCTAACAGACACAAACACACACCCACACAGGTAAATGAAGATTTAACCTGTTTTTTGGGGTTTTTTTCAGAGCAAGTTTGCAGTAAGTCCACTTGTCCAAGGTTCTCGTCTTTGACCTAATTTGTATTTTTTTCTTCTTCCTCATTGGAACGAGGGCGTCCTCAAGCTGAGCAAGACGAATGACAAGTGTCCGTCATAGTCTGAGGATAATTGCCGGTGTGTCGTCTGTTAGTCACTAACATGTGAAAGTGGTAACGAGGTTGTGCACTGATTCCTGTGAGACGGGGTTGGGTGGAGAGTGTTTGCTCCGAGTCCCATTTTCAAGCCACCGTGCTTCCAAGTCTGAGGGAAGAACCATTAATGATGGAAGCAGTGAAAGCTCTGCAGCGTGACTCGCTCATGTTTTTATGATCTCGATAAAAATACCCGAGGCAGCAATTTCCAGTTAAGGTAAAAATAAATGAATAAATAAAGATAATTTTTGTTGTTTCCTCTCTTTGCGTTCTCCTTCTCTGCAACCAAATCCCCCCCTTTTCTCTGCATTCTCATTTCCTCCCCGGTCTATTTTTACTTTCATATATCTTTTACTACTTTAATCCATTTCCCCTCTCACCTCATTTCTCTGTTTCTCTCTGTTCCACTCCCTCCTGTCTTCACTTTGACTCCCCCTTTTTTTTCTCTCGTGCATCTGCTCTCTTTCGTCACAGTCTCCCCCCACCCCCGCCAAAAGATCTGCCTTACTCATTTTTCCTGCCATTTCCAAGCAACAATTTCAAGTTTTGTTTTTTTTTTCTCTCCAACTTAGCTTATCCAAAAGCTCTTTTAAACTCTATTTTTTTTTCTTAAATAGTTAAGAATGATTAGTGGCTACTGTATTAAATACAATTAGATTTTAATGTTAATATCACTTATACGAGTTCAACTTTATTATCATCCACAACAGGAAAGTGTCTGTGTATAATATATATATATATATATATATATATATTTAAAATATTTCATGAACCATTGAACATGTTTCAATAAAACTCTCAGGAAATAATAACTGGAGATATTTCTAAAACTGCTTAACTTTTAGACTCGACCTAATTCAAGATGGCTGCCACAGCTAAGTGTTAGCAAACACAAAAATGTCTATAACTCAGTCAGTTTTACAGATATTGAACTAAAGATTGGTGTGAAAGAAGCAGAGAGGCGACTCCAACAACTCATCTGAGTGCTAACAGGTTGTGCATGGTTTTTGTTTAAACTTGTGGGAGTCAACTATGTCTGACTGTTAGCAAAATATCTCATGCACCAGTGGACAGATTTTAGTGAAACACAAATGGCTATAACTCCTCATGTTTTGTTTACTTTGAACAATCTTGTACTTCTCAAATGACACAAAGAATATGTAAAAGTATATAAATCTCTAATAAAAGGCCTTTTTTGTAGCTTTAACTTAAATAAATAAATGTTAAGTTGTAATTTTGGACACAGGACAAGTTTAAAAAACAGGGCTGTGGGTAGTTCCACCACTGGATTTATTTATAATATTACTTTTTCATTAAATCATTTGGAATAAAAGCTCCTGAACCTGCCACATTTGATAAAATATTATATAGTGAAGATTTGTAAAGTGAGATGTTTATTTTGGTGTTAAATTTTTTCATTCTTTGTGTCACTGTGTAGATGATCGATACTGATCCTTCCTAACAGCCCCTGAGAGTGGACAGATTTAACCAGCGTCAGACCGAACAGGTTCTAACAGTGAAACTCATCTTCTTAATGAGTAAACAGATTAAGATTAACTGAACCCACCCAACACTCAGCCTCAGGATTGATTGGACACTCATCCCTGTCTGCATGATGTGATTTATCTTCAAGAGTTCAGCGCGTTTAAGTGTTCGCACAACGATAATATTATCATTAGGATTTTTTTTTTTTGCACATTTATGAGTTTCTGCCCATTATTTATAAGTCAAACAGCAAGAGCGCTGACGACGGAGCAGGAAAACGTGGTGCTCTCGGCTGTTTAAGATGAGACTCCTGCATCAGTCTCCTCCTGGGATCCGAGTAAACAGTTGATTTATACCTGGTCTCTAATGCCATGACATCCCACACACTTCCCCTGCCAGGCCAGACTGAAATTAAATGAGCAGTCAGGACAGAGATGAGGGATTACGAAGGCAGATTAATAACGGAAACATGGACAGCAGAGCTAAAACCCCCTTTTGGGCGTCTTCTCAGCGGCTCAGTGGAAGATTGGTGGATGTGTACAAGTGTGCTTGATGTTGAACCCCCACATATTCCCCAACATGCTCATCTGTGTGGGACTGGAACAAATAAAATCCTGCATATACTTTCACTGCAAACCTATATGAAGAAGAGAGAGACTGAGTTTAAATTAAAACCTGCTCAGTGATTCATGAAATATTCTTGCTGAAGGTACAGACAAATGAACACACGGGTAAAAACATTGCCTGCCTTCACTTTCGGCAGCGGGCGATAAACAGCTTTGAACAAACTCTGAGGTTAAAAACACACCATGGAAATGTGATCCATTTTGCCATTTTGCTGATTCAATTTATTCCCTTTTTTTCCCCCCCAAACGTTCTTCTCGCTCAGACGCATACATCATGGAAATTTTGGCTGACTGTTTGGAGCCATCGTATTTCCGTCTCCGGATTTTCATGACGACGGTGTGGAACAAACCATCCCTCGACTCCGAAACCTTCGACAGCAAAATACTGTAAATCTGCTGAGGGGAACAGCATCTTCAACACGTTTTATTTTACCTATGAGGGAACATCTCAAAGCGGATTTATATTTCTGTCAAAGTATAAGACAAGGAGTGTTTGGGTTTTGTACCTTTCCTCCCACAAATAATAAAAAAAAGATATAATCCCTGTTTCTGCTTATTTTTAGAAGGCTTAAAGGCAACTTGGAGGAGCTATCACCAGCAAATGATAAAATGTAATCACAAGTAACTCTAATAAATGCAAGAATGGTGGAATTAAGAAAAAAAAAATACTATAAACCTGCTTTTTTAAGCGACAATAAACAGGAGTTTAGATGCTGACATTAAACTTTTATGAACTTTGACCCCAAACAGCATAGTCCCATTTGAACTCCTCATGCCAAACAAATTAGAAGTAAAAGGTACCAAATTCATAAGAAGATGCTGGAAAGTTCCGTAGAGCTGAATTAAATTATGGCATCATAATTTAATCACATTTAATCGCACATACACACAGAAACACAACGACTTGCTCAGATCACCTCAGAATTGAGTTCATTGAAAAGAAAAAGCTTCAAAAACCCCACAAAGTGACTTTTCCTGCACTTTCAGAGAGATGTTCATCTAATATCATGTTTCCTTTATAGCAAACATTCTCTATCATATACTTCCAATTTTCTATTTGGCTTTCTCTGCATTTTAATCCGTCTCTCATGACTACAGTGGGGTTTTTTTCCTACTTTTAAATCATCTTCTTTCATAAGAAATCTTTGATATCACCATCCTACGCTCTCAACATAAAGCGAACATATTTCATGTTTATTTTATAAATACTTAATATTTCAGGACATTTTTCTGTGCTCCGTTTACACCATTTCCTCAAGGTTTAAAAATATTGTAACGAGATGAGTCAGATTTTGCTGTGGTGGAAGCCCATAGAAAGATTAAGAACAGTAAATATCTTACCTGATGTAGATAACTTTAAAAAAAAAAAAATAAGTTTGAAGAAACAGAGTTTAATTCTGACCAGATTGGTGAGCTAATGGCTGTGCCGAGCTGGACCAAAACCAAAACAGATTCCTGTTGTTTTAAAACAATTTACATCTTAAACTTTTAGAGCTCTTTGTATGAACACTCGTTTAAAAACCTCTATATTTACCTATACTTATGTACCTAAGGGATTTTAGTTTGGTGTGGGTATTCTGGCTAAAATATTAATATATTTCTACAGGAAGTGTCTCAGGTTGCACTGGAAGTGCTACAGCTAGCTGCTTCTGCTGCTATTTTAAATGGCAAATTTTATGAAAGTAAACTTATGATGCAGAACTGACAGCAGAGTAAAGATTTATAAAACGGTGTTTGAATAAACTTTATAAGATTCCAGTTGTATAAGACGGCATTGATCCACTTTGGTGTTGACTAGCTGTTAGCTCGTCAGAATTAAACTCTTTCTCCAAACTGAGGTCGTTCAAACAGGTAACATATTAACTGTTCATAAGCTTTCCACAGAAACCCACTTCAAATTATCCAAACTATTCCTTCAAGAGCACAAGTGCTTTATGCTCCTACTGAAAAACATAAAAAAAAGATTTCTGGTAATGTTTTGGGAAAATGATACTGTAATAAAGCAGCAAATCATCAAAAACTATCATAATCAGATGTCAAAGTCAGTCATGCAAACAGTGCGGCCAACAAAAGAGCAGCTCTGCTCTGATTAGTGTTTTCAAGGCTTCAGCTGATTTACATGCAGGTGATTAATTCACGCTAACATCTTTACGTCCCGAGGGGTTAAAGCTGCTGCACACGGTGACTTCCTCAAAGCCTGGATTTATGCTGACATCATCGGTTGTGGAGCAGAGCTGCGTCACTCTGAAACATCCTCCGAGCTCTTCGTCCTTCAGAGAAGCCTCACGAGTTGAGAAACACCTCGTTCACTCCCAACTTTATGTTGCTGTGTACTGCCGTGAGACAATACGTGGGAGGAAGTCTGCATTTACATACGGGAGCTTATCTTAACGTTGCAAATGTGCTAATTTAAACTTCCTGTTTGTAAGGCTCTCCTTTTACACTGTCACAAAACATTTGGGCTTTTCCAACAGAAACAGAGACCACTCAGCCGTGTTTATTGAATTTTCCGTTATGTAATCCCCTGATTAATATTCTCTTCTTCTGATCCCGGTGAACAAGAGAGTTTGTTTATGAATGTGGGCTTTGTTCAGTCAAATGAGCTACACCCTCCCCGACAGTGACATCTTCCCTCTAATTTTCTGTTTATTTCCGGATGCGATTACCTGTCACTGTATACCAGCAGCCTGTCGGCGGTGCAGACAGGTTCAGGCTCTGACAGACATGTGCCGCTGAATTAGGAGCGTTTTCAGGGGATCAAAGACCTTTCATTGGGCAACCTTTTGTCTCTCCAGACGTTTCATTTCCTCCCGACTTTCCACTGAGTGCATATCTCATCTGTCGCCAAACCAGTGACATTTGTTTGTTTCGTTTTCCGAAAGAAAACGGCTTCTGAGGACAAAAGCAGCGCGCCAACTCAGGGTTCAGGAGTTACAGAATGAGGAAAACTCATTTCATTCTTAAAAATACGTTCATCTGCTTTTTGCCCTTTGTTGGTCCGATAACACAAATTCCATAAATAGGAAGAGCAGCGTTATAAGACTAAACCACAATGTGAAGAATTAAAGGCTTAACCTGTTAGTGCTCAAAAATTGTATAGAGGATAACAACTGGTACTGCTTTAAATAGCTGACAAAAATAATATGGTGTTTTAACAGCAAAACATCATTCCACAGCCTGAAATACTCACAGCATAGGTCACTAACACAGGCTGCACCATACTTACTCTTCATCATTCCTAGATCGTTGCATAAATTGAGCTTAAATGCGTCTTATGTTTCAGAAAGGCCTGTATTAATTTCCAGCCAACAACAGCTAAAGGCCCTCGTGAGATCAAGACCGTAGAGTGGTAACAAACCTCACTGCTGTTTCCCCTCACTAAGCCAGTGTTCGGGGGAGAAAAAGCACTTGAACACACCACGAGGGTGACCTCAAGCTACTAGCTCTAAAGTACCATCTTTGTCTGAGAAAAACAACTTTGCAGTGCAGAAAAGAACAAAACAAGTAAATGTAATTGTTTAATTTGTAGTTTTTTGTACCTTACCAAATTTAGCTATTGCCTGCCACAGAAGGAGGAGTGAATGTTTTTGTCTGTGTCTGTTAGTCTGTACCATTAGAAAAAATATCTCAGAAAGTAATCACTGAACGAATATCTACAGCTGATTAACATTTGGAGCCAACCCTTGCTAAGATGGCTGCCACAGCTAATCCATCTTAGCTCACGCAAAAAGTGCTACTCCTCAATAATTTTCACATACATCGAGCTAAAATTTGATGTGTTCGTAGCTGATAGTCATTCGTAACACATACTTGAAGTGCCTAACAGATCATCATAATATCATGATTTAATGTTTGAGCAGAATCACTGTGATCTAAAACTCTGGCATTGAAAGGCAGCGGGTGATATATATTCCTTCAAGTAGCTTGTGTTTCAATTTAAAAAAAAGAAAGAACTTGTTTTGTATGTTTGCTTTCATCAGGCGTAAAAGCTTCATGTTTTCCTAAGTGACACAGATTACATCACAGACATTCTGACTGACTGAAACAACTTTAGTTTAGCATGTTAGTTAAAAAAAAAAGGTCAACAGAGTCTGACTGTTCTGGCTTTGTGTTACACTCAAACAAAAACAAAAAATAGCCAGAAAGAAATCTGTAAATGTTCGCAGACTTTCAGAGACAACCAATTATTAAATAAGGGCTCTGAGGGCTCAAGTTAATGAAGACTTCTTTTGACCAAGAGGTCCACTTGTGCTCTGTAGAGATCCTTGCTTCAGAACAGAGTTACATAACTAGCCTCAGAGGAGCTGGACAGATGAAGATAAAAGTTAATGCTCAGTGAAACAATCCTGCAGATTATTCCTTTTAATGCTGCAATGTGATTTTACATGAACATTTAAATTTACAATTAATTACCAAGCTTTTAATGTGCTGATTAGCAAATTTCGGTGCAGCTTTTTTTATTTTATTTTTGTATTTTATGCTGTACTGCTATAAACAAACTGCACACTGTCTGCAGCCAAGCTTACCGGAGACATGAGATGACTCGCAGCTACTACCACATAAAAATTTTAGCTCATATCTGTGAAATTGACCGAGTTACAGCCATTTTTGTGTTGGCTATTGTTTGTGACCTGTGGCAGCCAATAAGCTCCGCCCAGTGGTTCATGAGCTATTTTGCTGACAGATAAACTGTCAAGTCTGGTGAGTAACATGAGGACTTGTGAGCAGAAATAAGGATTTAATCAGAAAATAAAAGGCTGACAAGGCAGCAAACACAATCTAAACGAGACCTAAGCAACGAGGCGCACGCGGGGAATGGGAGGAAGAACAAACAATATGACAGACTGATGACAAGGTAAGAACCGGGATTATAAATACTGGGAGGGACGAGGAACAAGTGGCTGCAGCTGGACTGACTGGCAAACGAGGGACAGGTTAGTAATGAGGAGGGAGGCCCGACTGACAGTGAATGACACAGGGGACAAACAGGAAATGAACCGAATCTACAATAATAAAAGGAATAAAACAAAACAACAACAACAACAAACAAAAACACCAATAATCATGACGCAACTCCAACAGATAATGCTGACACTTTAAGCAAATAACATAATAACTAGCATCTGAAGTAAGTATTTTTAAATGACTCTCAGCTACAACCACACTAAATCTTAGCAGAATATCTTTTCTAAGGTGAGTTGGCTGTGGCGGCCATCTTGAGCTGGATTGACTGCAAAACTTAATCAGCTGTAGAGACAAATCCAGTGATTGTTTCCTGACTGTTTCATTAAAATTTGTTCCGTAGTTCATTATATATTTTGCTAAGCGACAAAGTTGACTCCAATAGTTAATGTTAAAACCTTAAACAGCTCTTGTGCAGTCTCTTATGTGTTGTGAATCCGCCTCAGCTACAACCACGCCAAATTCTAGCTCCATATGTGTAAAGTTGGATGAGTTATTGCCATTTTTGTAGTTTTTTTGTTTAGTTGGCTGTGGCAGCCATCTTGAACCCGGTTGACTCTGAAAGGTAATCAGCTGTAGATGCACATCTAGTAAGTTCTTTCCCCACGTTTTATCAAAATCCTTTCAGTGGTTTACAGGATATTTCGATAACAGACACACAGACGCTCGCACAGAGACGTGGGCAAAAACATGATCACCCTTTTGCCTTCGGGTGACAGGCAGCGATAACATGAACAGAAAATAGAAGCATGAGCTGTGAGCACAATCAGCACCCGGGAACAACACGGCGGCACAGATCAGCTTGTAGAAGCATGAAGTGAAGAAGAGGCGCGACAAAAGATAAAAAGATAAACTCCTCTAGATCAAGGATCCCAGGCAGACAGAGAACTGATCCCAGAGGATGGGCTCAGCCCAGAGGGCAGACCTCTGACTAATCCTACAGCTCAAACACAAACTTTAACAAGACGGTTTAAAGAGCATCAGAGAGAGGAGCCTTATTCCTCTGGAAAATGATGGGCAGTCCTTGGAGCAGCTAACAGCTCCGGCATGAACAGGGACCACATATTCTAAATAAAATGCGACTTTAGGTGGGAGGAAAGAAGAAAAGAGGTCGACAGAAATATCGCTGCTGCAACACGCAGAGCCAAAGCACAATAAAGCCACGGCACAGTAATTTCAGCTCAGAGGGCACTGCCAGCGCCGTATGATCCAATAAGACTTCAAAATAAATAGCAGCGTGAACCGACAGCCTTTTTATTTATTAAATTAAAACAACCACTGTGCTTGTAACCTTTTTTTCACAATCATATTCTCCTAATAGGATCATCTTAGGCAAATATGGAAACACGTTTCAAGGAAACCAAATAAGCATTTTGCAGTTCCTCCTGACATAAATCCCGCGCCGTACCATGACCGTTATTGATATTCTGTGCCTGCAGAGAAAACCGTGGGGTGGAGTAAATGCATAAACTCTGCATGTGCATTTTATTCAAAACGCTCAGAGAGAAAGGCTCACTACAGTAGTCTTATCTAAATGGAACCGAGTAACAATAGCTTGTTTTGACAAATCCCCATCAAACATTGAGACAAAGACAAATGATCTCAGATTACACAAAAGCAGAAGAAAAAAAATTAACAAAGATCGAGGGTTATCAAACATTGTTTTTTGTTGTTCAGGCTCCGAGGGAGATTAAATGAGAAGGATTTCTCAACTTTGCTTGTGTGAGTGTGTGTGTGTGTGTGTGTGTGTGTGTGTGTGTGTGTGTGTGTGTGTGTGTGTGTGTGTGTGTGAGAGAGAGAGAGAGAGAGAGATAGAGAGTGTATCTATAATTATGCTCTGTGAAATCTATTACTTGGAGCGATGACGTGCGATTACACTTCAGAGTGTTGCGCCCAACTTAAAGCTTACGTACTTCCAGGAACATGTTATGCATATAATATTTTACCTATTATAAAAAGAATAAAACAGCCAAACTATTAATTCAAAAGGATTTTTAAAGTATGAATATATGGAGTACTCCTGTGCAGTCAGTATCTTATCTGAGTGTCGAGGTTTTGTTTGGTGTACATTTTTAAGTTTGAAGAATCAGGAAGAAAACCTCAAGAGGGAGTCCAGCCAAAAAAAAAAAAACTTCTCAGAAAGAGGACTTTATCAAGAACAAAATTCCTCCGACTGATACAGATCAAACCTGAACAGTTTCACAGAAGGAAATTCTTGGTGTTAAATTTCTACACTGGATGGCTTCTGCATCAGATGGTGAAAAACTGTTCATGCTGAAACCATTAAGGTCTCTGTGGTTGGAATCCCTGTTCACTGTCTGTGTGCAGAAACATGTTGCAAAGTGGATGTTGAGCAAACTCAGTTACTATCAGATTCAAAAGTTTAAGTAGCATTCACCTAAATTGGTTTAATTTTTAAGAGATTTGAATGGTTTTAAATGATGAAAGATTATTTAATCCTCAGTGAGAATTTAGCTGTGATTCGCTTTGACTGCTGTCTACTACAGGTAAGATACTGACAAACAACTCCACAAACTCCTGCTTCAAAAGATTCAACCTTTTACAAAATACAAAAATAACCTAAAATCAGCCAATTTTACAGCTGCTGAGCTGAAACTTGAGGTGCTTGTAGCCGAGAGTCATTCTGAGCGTGACATCTCACGTGGGAACACGCAGAACATTATTTTTAAGGTTTGACCAAAACAGCTGCAACTCTGTCACTTCTCAACACAAAATGATCTTAGTTTAGCCGTACATATAACATACATGTGCGCATTAGTTGTAGTAATTTCCTGACAAGCTGACAGGTGAAACTTTGCTCTCAGTTTAGCTTCGACTCTGAATTTTGATGGTTTCGTGTCCAGAGTCCATGGCCAACTTCTCCCTGCACAATACGGTACATTAAGAATGTCTTTTTGAAGTATCAAGACTTGTTTTCGAGCAGATGGAAACCCCATTGTCTAAGTGCTATTGTGGCATTTTTTTTGTTATCAAGTTTCATCGCAACAGCAAGAATTATTGTAATATTTTCCATTGTATCCTGGCATATATTTCTCTTTGATGTGTGCCGTTACAAAAATACATCTTTTTGTCCTTAGTGCACAAAGCCCTTATAGATGCAGATCTTTACATGAAAAACTTCAGTCTTATTATATTAGAACCCCCTTTTTAAAAAAAAGGAATTTATTCAACTTGCCTCCCAACTTTCACACTTCCACTCAGACACTGTTTTTCTTTCACAGCAAACCATGACTTATTCTAAGCTATAGAAGAATAATCTGCGCGGATCAAGGAGGATCTTCTAACTCCTTCCTCGGCATATTGTTCAGCACAGCAGCCTCAACCAGAGCCTCACACACACACACACACACTGACTTTAGGCATCTGCTCTGCTCAATATGAATGCTTATCGTAATTATAACCGTTTCACTAACACATGCTGAGAAAGGGAGGGGATAAAAAAAGAAATGCTTCACAAAGCTCAGGAACTAATGCTGGGAGTTTGGAGAGATAAGTGAAAAAGCCGACCCTGACTGGAGGCAGCAGACGATGACAGGCCTGAGAGCTGCTGCACAATTACCTGGAATGAAACCAAAACCCACGCCGAGGTTCCCAAATCATTAACAGACTTTGGCAGGAATATTTTTTAGCGTCCCTGAATAACAGACCTAATTACAAAGCAGAGGATGCAGCTCTCCGCCACAACGGTACACATTTCCTTAATGCCAAATGCTACTGCAGCAGTAATCCACAAGCTGGGAGTGGCTGGGTATTTTTTCCACAACAAGATACTATTTAAATCTCCAATATGCTTTATGTGTGAGGTATAACTTGTTGTTGAAGGTTCATTGACTCCACGGTGCTCGAAGGTACATCATCCTTTAAAAAATGCCTCATTTTCTGTCGGCTGCAGAATACTTTCCTACTTCATTTGCAAGGCTAATTCAGCACCGGCTCCTGTTAAATGTGGTGTCAAATGGGAGATTACTCCTTTATTACCCCGTTATTGGTCATCCCAGAGCAGTAACACCTCATTAGGATGGCTTGAACAAAGCGTAAATTTTTGATTGCAGTTCGGAGACTTGGCGGTAGCGGGACTCAGATACATCTCATGTGCAAGTAGCCATGTTCGCCGACCACAGCCTGTCCAAAGAACGCATGTCATCAAAAGAGAAAGTATTTGTGCAAAAACAAAACCATTAATTGAAAAATATAGTTTTTTTATTTCCATTTTTGCCATTTATGTATATTTGATCTTTCCAGAGTTTAAAATCTTAAGAGGTTCTCTCAGTTTTTAAACAGTCTGGTGACAAAAAAACACGTTTTAAATAATTTATGTTTTAGTAAATCAGTCTTTTTCTGCTCTTGTATTACCTTAGGCTCTTATCAGACACACTGTTTACCTTCATATGTTGTTGGTTTGGTAATTATTTCAATCTTTTCATGCCATATTTAGCTGCCCTTCGGATTCCTGGGTTTAAGTGAATATTCCAGGAATCTGAAAAGAAAAAATAAAATTGCTTCTTTGTGATCTCACCTCCTGGAAGCCTGCATTTAGGTTCTTCTATAACCATTCAATGATAATGTCTTTTAATGACTACTTAAACAGGAAGTTTTAATATTTATGATTTGTTAAATTTATTCAGCTGATTATCTACTTTCCCAGACTTCTCATACAGTATTTTTTTTACTATTTAATGCCATATTAATAGTCTAATTTCCATAATAATGGTAGAAAAGCATCATGTGGGTGCAAATATCTCCATCACATTGCTTTGAGGACATCTTTTCACAACTACATAATATCAAATTAGGACCTTGCATTTCTTGAAGGAATGCATATCACCCGTCATGAGTTTTTAAACTAAAATTATATAATAATAAGATTATATAAGTTATAGCCATTTTGGTCAAATCTTGAAAATAATACATGTGATTGTAGATGATTCTGTTGGCGCTCAGAGTGTGTTTGGACTGACTCTCAGCTACTACCACACCTAATTTAGGCTCAATATTTTTAAAGTTGACTGAAGTGCGGCCCTGATTGTGTTCTCTAAGGTTAATTAGCTGTGGCGGCCATCTTGAGTTGGGTTGGCTACAAAAGTTAATGGTGTTAGACATGCATCTAATGATTACTTTATGAGAGTTTTATTAAAATCTGTCATGAGATATTTTGCTAACGGTTAGACACACACAGGCAATCATATAATCACCTGCCTTTCATGGCAATGTGCAAAGAAATTTGAATCAAACACTTCAGATCACTTTTCTAGAACAACTTCAGTGAGTTAATTATTTGAGCCTCAGTTTCACCATTTATTAAAATAGATAAAAACACAGAAATCTGGGGCTAAAAGTCTTGTTTTATTGAGGAAAGGTCACACACATACATTCACAGAGGTGAATCCCTGCCTCCCATTTCCTCCCCTGTCCAGCGTTGGATGCCATTATCATTATCTGTGCCGCGCTGATGGCGACCATTTTCAGCCCTGGAGGAGCACAGCCAGCAAAGTGCACTGCAAATTGCCCCACTATTAACTAATCAGTGGCTGAATGCACGATGATGCGCCTGATGTTGTGCACTCCTATTATTAGAGGCAGCCTCATAAAACTCCGTGGGCACTATTAGGGTTGGGTTTCAGCATCAAATGTTGTGCTTCTGCCATGCGGATTAATCTTCGGAATCTTTTTTATTGAAATAAAACTGATTAACGGCCGGCTCATTCATTTAGTGGATAAGGCAATGAAAATGAGCCCCATGAGGAGTTCCTTACACTCATTTTTAAACTTGTAAAGCTTTATTATGAGTTACAAGTTCAAGCTGTCAGTGCTCGGGTGGTAATTAAAAGTTAATATATCTTTTCTCCTCACAGGAAGAGATTTGGCTGACTTTTGTTTAAGGCTTATTCCTCTTAATTGAAACTGATGTTAGTTTTATATGTGGAGTTTCTGTATTGTATAGATATAATTTAAAAAAAAAACACAGGAAGAACTAGGTTATATAAGCAACTACTAACTCATTTAAACTAATGAAATAATTTAAGAAACTAAATTACAATTAGGTTTTCTTTGTCAAAATATTAATGTGACCTAAATCATATGACAATTGTAATGTCATTTTAGTTATTTGGATAAAAAATTAAAATATTCTCTAAATAAAACCTGTTTTTAATAAGTTACAAAGATAGTAACACTTTCTTTTTATATTTTTGCGGAATAATTACTATAGTTTATCAAAATCTTTTGAAAAACATGTTAATATTTAAAGACTGTTGATGTAAAAAAAAAAAAGTTATTTCTTCATTTATGATCGAGGACTAAAAAAGTCGACAAACTAAAGAAAATATATTTCTCGGTTCTGAGAGTATTCATATTTTTTTATATGTTTAATTTTAGAATAATATCATGAACAAGCCTGAATAGAAAGCAGAGATGTGGCTCACGGTGACAGATGGGCTGAAACCAGTGAGTTTGTAAACATCTCTGCAGAAAAAAATATTCTTTAAGATTTTCTGGTTTTTGGCACTTTTAGAAACATAAGATAATCATAAAACATCGTGATAGCTCTACTGAAGCTCAATATCTTACAGCATCTGTTCTTACCACATTAAAATGTTTTTCAAAAGACTTTCAGTCTTCTAATAGTAAATACAACAATTTAATAGAAAGTAATAATAAATGAAGGCAGCTTCAGCCGTGACCCACAACAAACCATGTCTAAAATAAAATAATATTTTATCATTTATTATTATTATTTTGGGGTAAAATGCTGAAAAACAAACAAATATAACAATGAATTTATTGCATTCAAAAAACTGCTTGTTGAATAAACATTAAAATGTGGAATTATTTTTTGTTTGTCTTTCAAGATGAAGCAAATCTATTATTTATTCATATTTGGGCTTGGTTAACATAAATTTAAGGCAGATTTTATTCAGAGATCCTTTAACAAAGTGAAGCATGATTTATATTAATTAAATGAATCAAATAAAAGATCTTTGATCATTTTTCTTTTACCTCCTAACACTAAAACAAAACAGCCGAGGCACAAGTTTGATTTACTGAAACGGGAATATATCTGCAGGACATAAACATGTTTATTTGTAATAATGATTCATTTTTATTAGTTGTATGCAAATTGAACACTTTAAAAAGTTCCTTTTTGAATAAAACAAATCTGACCCCACAATTCTGGGTTTTTTTTGTCATTTTGTTTTTTTATTAAGCATTTGTTTTTAAATTATTCTTTACTACTCCTAACTAAATAAACTAATATATCTTCCACGAGGTTTAATATTATTTCAAGGTCTTGGTGTCTCAGTTACTGAGTGCTTTTACACATTTTATGAGTAACAAAAACAAAATATTTGGTGAGTCAAGATTCACTGAAATGTCTAACTAGTGTAGGTTTTTTTATTTCACGATTCGTTTTTCAGTAAAAGAATCCACAGCAGAACACAAACATAGATAACTCAAAGAGCATGTTTTAGTTTTATTTATATTATATTTATTTTGGTCTGTTATGTTCCTAACCTTCCTACAGGGGCTGCAGGGAGAAATTAGACAGAGGCTCAAGCTGGCCTTTTATGGAGCGTATAGTCACTCGTTAAACTTACTTATTGTAGGGTTAGTGGGTGGATTGGTTTGGACCCAAAATGCAGACACTCGAAGAGCTCCAAAAGAAAAACTAATTTCTTTAAAATAAAACAAAAGGCTGACGTGGCAGCAACAAAACTAAATAACAAAAAATCCAGTTTGCAATGAACACGAGGAACACCAGACAGCACGTGAGAGTGACAACGAACCAGTGAGAAGAGGATGAAGATGACCTGGTTTTAAAGGCTGAGGGTAACGAGGAAGTGGAAACAGGTGACTGATTGGTAACACGGGACAGGTGTGGGTGTTACTGACAGACTGACTTGGGAAGTACTGAGGGAGAGTGAGTGATAGCACAAGGAACAGAACCAGAAAGGAAAACAAATTAAACACTGGGGAATAAACACAAGGAAAACAAGAAACAAAAACCCTAATACAAAAGAAACACAAAAAAAAAATAGCTTAACAAGACCCCAATCCTGAACATTATTATTAGAGAGCTTCACTCATGCAACTATTCCCATTAGGATCTGCCTTGTGTTGCTTTGACTCTTGATTGGAATTGGAAGTGAATTATGATTTTGTCTTGTTTCCTTCTTTTGTACAGTGCCCTAAGATGACTTTTGTTGTGAATTTGTGCAGTATGAAAGAACTGAATTGAGTTGAATTGTTAACGTCAGCTTGAAGAGAAACTGCTCAGCAGCTGACAGCTTTAGGAAACCAATTAAAGAGGTGCTTCTGCTGTTGGACCTCAGCTAAAAGGCTATAACAACAACTCCCTCTGGCCAAAGAATGCCTTTTACACCCCGCAGGGTCAGAGGTCGGGCTGTGTTTGGGAGCTACGAGTTGTAAACAGACCGAGAAGACTCTGTGGTGTCATAAAAAATAAAAAAAAACACACAGCAGCCTGGAAAAATAACCTCAACAGTGGCACAAGTTCTCCAACAGTGTCTTAATGGTATGACTTGAGGGTAAAAATAGAAGCAAATTAAACCAAAGGGGAAGAAAATGGAGTCATGAAGGAGGGGGAAATGAGCAAACATTACAATACAAATTTAATTAACATGAGGAGCAGTGATGCAAACTGAAAGGAGCGAGGGGACAGAAAGAAGGCAAAGAGAAACAGACAGAGGTTTTCTGCTGCAAATCAATAAATCCTTAAAAAGATGCCACGTCCCTTTCAGCTTGTTTGTAGTTCTGAATCAAAGCCAGAGAGTTACCCCAACATCAAGCAGGCTGCTGGTACGCACATTAAACTTTAACTTAGACCTTAAATAATCACAGTTTAGCCCGACTGCATAAAATGAATGAATAAATGAATCAACGGGCTAATCTTTCATCTGTACATCCTGATGTTATAAGGAAGGAAATAGCCCTAAACCTAGTCTTTTTTGTTTTGTTTTTTAAAAAGCTCAAAATTGATTGGCAAAGATAAAAACATTCTTTTTTATGAGCTGCACATTCACATTTGAAAATGCTTCAAAAAGGGCATTTCTTCCAACACAGCAAGCCCCTTAAATCCGTCTTAGAGCCTCATAAATAGATCCGTATGGAGCTTCTCAGCAGATGTAACTCACTGTAGCACGAAGAAGCACCCTTTTTTATGACCTCTGACCTACGGTCATCTTTCAGTAACTGTTCTGTAAAACGTTCATTCCAACCTGAGTGAATCTTGAATGTTTTGGGACACGTGTGTACACTTGATTAGCAACCTGTTGAAATATGAGAAAGGATTATTGACCACTATTTGTCTGCAGATAGTCAATATGAGAAATTATTCAAGTGTTTTTTCTCTCTTGTCTTACGTCAGCATGAAAGACACTGAGGACAGGGAGGTTGATGATAGCCAAAATGACAGCTGATCACTGCTGAAGCTCTAAAGAAAGGCAGCATTTTGAAGCTTCAGCCATGAGATTTAACTTCCTGCTTTAAAAAAAATCAGCAAGGTCACATTCAGCTTGAAACTGCAACACCCGAGTTTGACACAACTCAGTGTGCCAGAAGAGGAAGGAAAAACATCGCCCACTGCCTCCAAACTCTCCATGATAGCTTTCCCTGGATGCCACCGATCAATCACTAGAAACCTTTAATAGGGGGTGATTACCACGGTATTACAGCCGACCCTGTGAATCACAGGCACCGTGAGCCAATATGAGGATGAAAAGAGCTGAAGAATGAAGGAAATTGTTGAGGGATATTGAAATAATTCCAAATTACCAACCTCTTAGAGAAATGTCCTTGGAACAGGGGGAACAAATAAGCTGACAGTACATTAATTACTACAGACTGCACTGGCCTTTGCTTTCAAGCCCCACAGGAGGCAGAGTTCGATCCTGAGCCACAGGGGTCCTTTATTCCCACCGATGGGTCACTAATCCTGTTGCTAGATGTTGTTTCAGGCCTTGAGAAGCATTTATCATCTGAAAAATCTTTTACTGAGAAGAACAGTTTTTTTAAATTGGTATTAATTCATAAGAAGCCCTTTGCCTCCTGTTGCTGCCTTTAATAAAACGTGTCCTTATCCACTATCTTGTCATGTTGTTACTCAGAACTACTCTCTAAGTGAACTCGTCCCCGTTATCTTTGCAGTTCTAAATGGGCAACAATAAATAGTTGAGTTTGCTATGAAGACAAAAGCTTGGTTCTGAATGCCGGCACTTTTCAGCTTCCCATGGTGTTTTATTTCCTTTGTTTATTCAATAAAAGTGTAAAAATGCCTTATAGTTGCAAAAAAAAGTGACTGTTTCGCCTGATAAACAGGTAGTTTTAGACAGAAACATACAATCAGATTCCACCTGAAATCAAAAATAAATCAAACTAAGCTAACAGCTAAAAAAAAAAGTAGGACTTTTATTTTGTAGTGCTGTTGTAATTTTACTCAGCGGTACAGAGCATCAATGCCTCTGACATAAACTGAAAAGGGCTTTTATTTGCTACCTATAACCAGTGAATTTTACACACATGCTGTTCTGATCAGCAGCACACACTCTTCTCTTCAGTGGCTGAGCAGATGACAACCTCTGACCCTCTGATTGATCCGCTACATTTCCTGTTTGTGTTATCAAATAAAACTTAGATACTAATCAATACTAGAAGTTAGTATCTAATTCAGCCGTGCTCAGTCCTGGTCCTCGAGGGCTGTTATCCTACATCTTTTAGTCGTTTCCCTGCTCTTCAGCAAGGTCTCCATCAAGTTCGCTGATGACACCACCGTGGTGGGGATGAGTCAGTGTCAGGATGAGGTGGAGCAGCTGTAGTTATGGTGCAATGACAACATGTTCCCACCGAGACAAAGAAGATGGTACTGGACTTTGGGAGGACCAAAAATGTAATTTAACCACTTTTCATTGGTGGGGGACAGGATGGAGAGGGTCTCAGACATCTAGTGGTGCACCTGACGACCTGACCTGGAGTGTACACACCACCAAAACTGTCAAGAAAGCCCAACAGCCTTCTGGCCCAAACTCTGCTGGTGTCCGTCTACCGCTGCTCAATAGAGTATTTTGACATACTGTCTGTGCGTGTGGTTCAGCAGCTGCACGGCTGCAGACAGGAAAACACTCCAGAGAGTCATAAACACGGCTCGAAAAAATCATTGGGTGCCCTCTGCCCTCCCTTAAGGGTCTGATCAATGCTCGCTGCCAGAGGAGAGCATTGATCAGGCCCTGGACCCCTCCCGCCCTGGACACTCTCAGTTCCAGCTGCTGCCCTCAGGAAGACGCTTCAGGACACTGAAGGCAAAAACTTAAGCTGGGTCCTCTTTTGGCATTATTGTTTATTGGGTTTTATGTTTTTCACATTGATTTTTTTTTTTTTTTTTTTGCTGGGGCACTGAAACGGGTTGCACTTTAAATTTTGTTGAGCAACATGTGTCTGCAGTGCCAATACAGATCTATTCTATTCTATTCAAGTTCTGCAGAAGCCTCTTAATCACGCATTCATTTAAATCAAGTCTGTCAAAGCAGAGAAACATCCAAATGTTAGCTCTTCCTCTGCTTCTTGAAACTTGAAGACATGCCGACGAGGGGGGAAAACAACTAAAACATGCAGATTCGTGGCCCTCGAGGACCAGGATTGGGCGTCACTGATCTAATTAGATACTTGTTGCTGCAGTATTGATACCAAGTGGCATCTTTGCCTTGTTCGATTGAAACTACTTCACAGCAGCGCTGCAGACAGGCAGTCCCTCCCCTCAATATCAGCTAAACACATGAAGAGTAGCTGGTATTCACAACACCGAGCTGCTGCTTCCACTGCCATTAAAGTAACTAAACACCGTTTTTGATTTTTGCCCATCACCGTGAAACATGTGATCATGTGCAATAATTGCCTATGTCTGTGAATTTGTGTGTTTGTCTGGTAGCAAAATATCTCATAAACCAGTGGGTTGATTTTAAAAAAACTCTCAGAAAGTAATCACCCATTGTTAATCTACAACTGATTACTAGCGCTGCTTGGGTTTCTGCTGATCAGTATCAACAAAAGTGGAAAAAAAAACAAAGAAAATAGCCACTCTTTGCGCAACATTTCAATCTGTCAAACCATCCTTTAATGACCTTTTCATGGTTTGTCTGACGTATCATTGTTTCTGCGTGGTGCCGCTTCTCATTAGTAAGAAAAAAAAGGACATTATCTGTGTCCTCTTGATGGATTGCAGGGGAATATTCAAAGAGGTGCTTTAGTGCAGAGTGACAGCACCAGATTAGGAGAATGTGACCAGCAATACTGAACTGAGCCATTTTTAATAGTGAGGTTTCTAGGGGGGGAAAGACATAAAAATACAAGGAGAGTTTAATCAGGATGCCTGTCAAGTAGGCAGCAAAAATCTGCAGTGATAAATGGAGAGGAAAGATTGTGACATCCAAGAATAATCCAAATTTAATAACTTCAATTTTAAGTTGAACTAAAAAAGTATTTTCTATATTCAAAGATGAAACTTTCCAAGAGAAGCTACATGTCTGTTCCTGTGTGTCAATGACCCAAAGTAATGTCCACTGGTTGACTGCGTGTCTCCCTAAGCAACACAAAACTGTCCCAGAGGCTGACATTAAGGCTCACACAACCCCTCGAGAAGCGTTTTCCTGCAAGATGCAAGAATAAAGGGGTGAAAGGATGAGGGAGAAATGTGGAGGACAGGAGCAAGAGAGAACGAGGGGAAACATGGGGGTGAGTAAAGACAAGGAAATATGAAAGATGGCGAAAATAAGAGATGAACAAAATAAAACTTAACAAAGACAGAGGTTTGGACAGAAAAAAAGTTGAAAAAAACATATCAGAAGATATGAACATTAGAAGTTAGTTACCAGACCTGGTACGGTATTAGCTCCTGCAGTAAATTGGTCAATTTCCTGTCATTTAGACAGTCAATAGAATGTTTTTTAAGAGGGTTTCGTCACATCGTTTTTGAATTACCAGATAAAGTCTTCTGATCGCACATGTCACGCTGACTTACAGCTTTATGTACTGTTAATAATAGTCATTAGAGTAATTGTTAGTTTTTTTGTCTGCAGCCACTTACTAACAGCGGCACAAACAGACAATTCTGGGTATTCAAGAAGGCCAACAATTTCCTGGAGGACATTTGAAAACCATTCTGAAGGCCTGAATTAGCATTAAAACCCCCAATTTAACGGTGAAAGGGGTGTTTTAATTCATCCTTAGCAGACACAAGCAGTTATGTGATAATAAGAAGCTTTCTTTAAATAACACAAAGCTAATAAAGGGCTTGACAAATTCTAACAAATTCCCTTTAAACCTTGTTTGTTCAATGACTGGTGTAAAGATAACAACAAATCTTATTGTTTCAGACTGGGAACTGTCGTTTTGCTCCCAGGTGTGCAGTTCGTTGAATTCAGGCATTTTTAGAGGGACCGTTATAAGAAGTTAAATGTGCCACAAAGACCTTTTAGTGATAAACACTGAAGCTATCGTGCAGAAATCAGTCTGTGCACATCTGTCTTTGTCACAAAGACACATTCACTACTCACCCCATCTGTTTTCAAAGCTATCAGCTATTTGCTCTATTCTAGCACCCCCTATTGATAGCACTTCATCTGTTCAATATTGGAAAGTTTTTGTGGAGTCACTAGTGAGAAATCCCAGCACAAAATGCATGGTTTCACTGGTATCGCCTGAACAACAATGCAGAGATAATTACATTCTCCTCTCATTAATTTCAGTCTCGAGTTGCATCCAAACACCGCAAGCTCCTTCTGCGCTAAATCCAGCCACCTGCACTTGGCAAACTGCTTAACGGTGCGGGGAACACTGAAACAGATGACTGTGAAATTAAATTTCACCACACCAGATTCTCTCATGGAAAAAAAAAACTGAGAACAAGGGTCTGAATGAACGCATGAGGAAAGTTAATATCTGACTCACACGAGAGAAACGAGAGAGTTGATCCCAGCCTACGAACCGGTCCAGTCCAGTTTGCTCCAAAAGTTTCAGCCGAGATGTCTTTATCGCCTCACACAGATCCAGCTGTGTGCTGCCAAGTGATTCGAGCGGCATGAAAGAAGCTTTACTTTACACTCAGACGCCACGCTTACAGTCGGAAAGGTTATCCCGCACTCTTGGATCTGTCGCGGGCTGATGTGCGGCTCGCTAACAAGGGGATGGGGAACTTTGGATCTTTTCAGGGACCTTTTGGTTTCTTGGAACACGTGGGGCCTGGCTGGTCATTCTTTAAAGATCCCAAAACCACCAGCGAGAGTTATTAATTGACAGCGTGTTGTCTGTGCAATCCAACTGGCTCGAGCACAGAGAGAGGTTTTCCACTCTGACAAATCCTGATTGTAATCCGCGTAATTTGTTTGAGCAAGAAAGCAGCCTGAGAAGTGTCACACGTCCTTACAGAGCAAATTGATAGTGTGATAGATTCATTTATGAGGCTCACATGCACAGAAAGCGTGACATACAGGGCCATTTTCTTGTGCCCATGAATAAAACATGAACCATTAGCTTTATTATTACCAAGGAAGACCATCAGGTCGTAGACTCCTGCTGATGCCTGAGTGATAGGTGTCAGTTACATAACAGCGTGTGGATGTAAGAGAAAGAAGGAGACGGCGGCTGTGCACTTTTATCTGTGCAGTGTGAAAATTTTGTTTTCACGTGGTGACTGACCTTCGTGTCACAGAAATATCAAAGCACACAGAAGATGCAGAACTGGCGTCAAAGCGTTAAAACCCTGCCTCCTGAAAATGCAAAACGCCACTGAAATCAAACCCAAAAGAGCAAATCGTTCACATTTTGATCCTTCAAAGACCCATCTTCCTTTTTCTCTGCATCTCTTCTTTCTCCTTCAAACGTGTGGCGCCCAGCCGCTCTGCTGACCACACGGACAGGTCAACCCGCAGCCAGTCGGACAGATCGCTCGTGGCATGATGAGTGACGTTTTTTTTTTTTTTTTTTTTTTTTATCTTAGACAGCCAGAAAGCAGACCCACTCTCTGCCAGCAGAAGTCCAAGTCACCGCAGGGCACTTTTACATACAGTATCTCGGAGTGCCTGTCTGCAGGGATCTCCTCATGGCTGCCTCGCTCATTTCGGGGCCGATTCTGAATCCCTCTCTCTCCTCGTGCGACAGCGATAGTGTGCTTGTTGCTATTCTTGTCCGCCTCTGTGTTGCGCAGCATGTGCATATCAGAGCTCTGTATTTATGTGCTTCTTGCTTGCAGTCATAGCAGCGCACTGGAGCAGATTAAGCCCCCTAATAAAACTCCTGGTGACGCGAGCTATTACTCTAAACATGGCCAAAAAGCCCAAAGGAATCCCTTTAAAAGCAACCTTTATCCAGCTTTTTTTGGGCCATTACTGGAGACTGAAATGAAGCAGCATGCAGCAACAATTTTGGCTTGTTCCATTTCTGGATTGTGGGCGGTGGGTCCATGAAGGAATGCCTGTTTCCCCCCCTTTCTGTGAATTTGGAAAGATAATCGATGTGGAGCTAAAGGCATGAAGCTGCTTTCGACTGTGCAAAGAGGAGACGAGGAAGGTTTTGGTGATAGTTAATCGTGAAAATAAAACACAAGTCGACAGTGTTTCTGAAAGAGAGCACAAGCTGCCTAAGTCTCCCGTTCAGAGATTATGTTCAAATATTACAGTTAAAAGAGCGAGAACCGAGAGGGTGAATGCGTTCACCTTTAACTTTCGCACTGGGCCATTTTTGTGCATCCTGAGCTGAAGTTTCATAGTCATTATGATCATTCTTGTGCATTGTCATTTTTTTTCTTATTCTTTGAATAACAGGTTCAGGCTGCGAATGCACAATCATTCACAATGCCAATCATGAGTGCGTGCAATGTGCAGGAATCATCTTCTCCCCGTCTCACAGACTTCGAAGAGGAGGTCACGCAGATTTAGAGAAAGAACCCAGCGCTGCCGTGTCTGCACAGTTTGTACTCCTTTCCAGAAAATCCCTGCATAAATGTGAGTTTTACTCAGCAAAAAGCAGAACACTGTTCACCTCAATTAAACACAGTCAATCAAAATTCCTTCAGAGCGACCAGTGATTGTCTGCATCTTAAACTCACTGTAAGGTATGTGATCAGTAAACATACTTTTAAGTTTCTCCTTGAGAATTAGCATGAAAACAGCTGTGAAGAACTACATGAGTCACATTTGAACTAATTTGTTTTTTCCTCTTGCAAGCTACTTGAGCAACCAAAAAAAAACACCCCTGGCTGAAGCAGAAATAAGAGAAAATGTCAAAGCAGTTCATCTGGCATCAACAATCTCCAAAATGAAAATTCCACGACTTTACCTGCGCAGACCACAAGACATTAAACAAATCTCTTTTTCCCCAAAAAAAGTTAGAGAGTAAAAGCCCTCGGATCGTGACTTACAGATCTCAGGAGGATGCAGCTCCAGTGAAAAGGGTTTAGATACGGAGGAGAATGAGACAAGTCCCTCCACAGGACGACTCCCAGATTCTGCGCTTCTGTTTAAAGCCGCGTCGATTTGGGAAAAAAATATATACATATATTTAAATTTAACTTTTTTTTTCTCCTCTCTTTTTTTATCCAAGGAAATAAAAAACGCTACTCATGCTGCTTTGCCCAGGTGTCCAGTATTTAAAAAATATATAAGAATATATAAGAATAAACTGAGTTGAGGACCGGAGAGGTGGGAGCGCAGACGCGCTGACTGGCTGTCCGGGTAATCCAAGCGCGTCCAGCAGCCTCTCGCTTTTACGCGGACTGTCGAGTGGTGCTGGAGCTCCTCCTCGCCTCACCTCCGTCTGTCTGCTTCTGCTAAACACACACACACACTCACACACACACACACAGAGACACACAGAGAGGAGAAGCCTGAGCGCGCGCGTGTGTGTGCGCGCAGATTGGACACTCCTCTGAACACCGGCAGCCTGCTAAAGCAAACAGAACAAATATGGACTGGGTTTGGTCTGCGGTGGGTGACTGTGACTAAACTAACACGTTTCTTGTCTCTCGACTCAACCTCAGCTCTGAGGATGGCTTTAAGACACCGCTGACCTATTCGTACAGGTCATGTGAAGACAATCGCATGCTTCCCAGCTGTTTAAATCAGCGAAAAGAATCATCATCATCATCAGATTTTGAAGACATTTTTTAGAGCTGTGGTTCCCAAAGGCAGGGTCGAGACCCTACTGTGGGTCTTGAAGCAGCAAGTATGGGTCCTCAGATAATATTAAAATATCAACTGCATTTAAAACAATTGCTTACATTATGATATTTTCACCTTATTTGTTACAAAAATACAAACAATAAGCATAGATAGATAGATAGATAGATAGATAGATAGATAGATAGATAGATAGATAGATAGATAGATAGATAGATAGATAGATAGATAGATAGATAGATAGATA
>NC_051434.1:12965914-13006180 GCF_001649575.2 Kryptolebias marmoratus
TTCATCCGAAACAACTTGCGCTGGGACATTTTCAACTTAAATATCTGGATAACCCAACCATGGATTTCTGAATGTGTGTTGGTCAGACTTTGGACTGACCAGCGGGGAATTTAAGACCAATTGGGCACAAAGAAATGAAGGATTGCTGCAGTACTGTGTATATATTTGTTTTTGTATTTATTTTGGATTTGATGTATGGCTGTTTTGTATTGTTTACTTTAATTTTGTCTAATACATGGTATTGAAAACAAAACGGTTATTTTGTGTCGTTCTATTGATTACTGACAACGGCTCCAGTAAACGAATTCTAGTCTTCTGATTTTCTTCCATCTAGTCCTTTTACACTTTAAATAGTGTTACAATAGCAAATCAAAAAGTCTGACAGAAACAGTACAGGCAAGTAGTAATAAGTTGTTTCAATAAGTATTGTCATCCTTAATAAAACAGGATGGTGGCTGTTATTATGTCATTGTTTAATAGGGTTATTAGTAAATTTGAATGCTTAATAAATGGGGTCACAAGCCTTTTAATTGATATTTTGAGTCAGAAGCCAAAAAACTTTTAAACGGTTTTAGAGCACAAAAGTTAACTACTTGTTTCCTTCCATCCAAATAACCAATTAACTCTTAATTAGTCATTATTAGGCATATTGAAATTTTTTTTCAAACTGGTTTTCATTTATAAAGAAATGTTCATAAACAAAACACACACTGACATTTAATTGTTTATTGTACATTAACAACAAACTAGTTAACTTGTAATTTGTGCTCCCAGATATGTTTTACATTTAAAGCTTGAGAATCCCTTTGAGCACCATGGGCTCTATTTTATGACACTAACTTATTTGATCGTTTTAATATTTGGCTCTGTTGTGAGTTAAATAGAGGTTAGATTGAGGGTGTCTCCATGTTGACATGAACGCAGGGTAACTAGTCCAAGAGCGAGACCAAAACCAGACGCAGAGACAACAGCTGAAGGTAAATGCAATTTATTTACAGGTGTCCAATGTATATACAGTGCGACAGGTTCGTGGAATGATCTGTGAAGTAAGAGGAACAGGGTGAGTCTCGGGTACCAATCCTAGTATCAGCCTAGCACTGCACGATGGCTTGTTAATGTTCTTTTGTCCTTACAGATTCAGGAGGTGTCCAGCAGCGTGGAGGAGATGACGGAGGTGTTAGGTGATCCAGAGGTCGACAAGCCAGTATCCTGTCCAGGTGAGTATCCGTAATGGTCGTAGTCCCGTAGCGTGGCAAAGAACCTGAAGTCAAGGTGCACAAAAGACGTAATCAATAAACAACCACTTTAGGTTAGAAACTATGGCTGAGAATCTAACCCAGGAGGTTCGATGCTCCAGCGAAGGTCTGGTCTCAGCTGGAGGCTTAAGTACTGGCAGTTTTCATTAACTGGATCTGGATCACCTGTGAAAAGAAGGGCTGAAGGAGCCACCCCAACTCCAGATCCCTACACATGTTGGAATAAAATGTTCTGCTTTCCTTGCTGAGCGGCTGGATTCTCCTGAAAGATCTCAATCCAGACAGAAAACCATCAAACGCTTGACCACTGACCTCTATCGGAGGGTTTCAGATGGGACTTTCAATCCCAGGGGCTACTGTCCACCGTCTGGTTTTGTGTTATCTGTCTTTTCATTTGATTTGTTTCCTATGACCCTGCCAGCCAGGTGTCTTTTACGAATTGTTTCTGTGAAGAATTTCTAAGATATAAAACCTCTGGAGCCGTAGTTTTTTGGCCTACAAGAAAATGCAACTTTGATTTATTTTATATTTTAAATTAAAGGTTTTTTGTTATATAAAGGGTTGGTGTGACAGAAGAGGGTGAGATGGAGGCAGATGATCTGCTTTGGCGACCCTTTAAGAGAGCAGCAGAAAGAAGGAGATCATAAAAAAGTTCAATTCTCGCAGGAGACAGATGTGTTCAAGTTAAAGATGAGTGAAAAAGAAGCGGCTTTAATCTTGACTTAAACATCTGAGCTTCAAAAAAGCTCCCAGCGGTTCATTCCACCATCACCTCTCCAACCTCTCAGTCCAGACCTGATCAGAGAAACTATACGATTTTTGCCTGAAACATTAAACAAATTTTAGTTTTCTCTTTGTTTGGATAAGTATTTTTATTTACTGTTTTGGTGTCACTTTGGTCAGGATTAGAGAACAACAAGTCCTTCAGACACAGCTAAAAACTAATATCTGAGGGTAAATAAATCCAACTGCTGAGAGACATAACATCTCCAAATAATTTAATTTCATTATTGTAATTCAACAAATCAATTTTTTATGGTTACTTAATGGTTCTAAATTGAATAACATTGTTTTGCACCTGACTGCTGGGGATAGGCACCAGCTCCCCGCGACCCGGAATGGAGAAGCGGCTAAAGAAAATGGATGGATGTTTTGCACCTCTCTATACTTGGTATTAAACTTGTATTTCCATATTTATATTACAATGAAGCAAACAAAGAGCAGTCTCCAACTTCTGTCCAAGGGAATATATACATTTTCATTTAAATTTAAATGAATAAATATATAAAAAAAGGACAAATATAGAAGTTGTTGAAGTGAGTAGCAACGACCTTCTGTGCTCGTTGTAGAAGCCTCCCACTGAGGGCGTCCCGTTGGTTCACCATATTCTGCACAGGTTCGCAGATTGAGTGCAGTCCTTTTATTCAGCAGATTGTGCACAGGCTTCTACCTTTATTTCTGTGGTTTTTCCACATCATTATTCTCACATTATGGGCATTTTGTTTCTCTAAGCTTGTTTGTGCCAATTGATTTGCATTGTATTTACTGTAATTTAAACCTGCATCTAATTTGGCTTGCTTAGGTTTATCACTTCAAATACCTGGTAAAGTTCTGTCCAAAAATGAGTCATTTTGTGTGTTTTGTTAAATCTGTATTCCTCTTGTCTTTTATTACAAACTATAATTTATTCAATTTGATCTCATTTTGCTCTTTTTAAGCCTCTGGGCACATTGTTGGCTCTATAGTTTGTCTATACTTAAATAATGAGGATCTGGAATCAAAGCTACCTGGTTACCAATACTAATTATTCATGGTAACTAGGTCAGGGATCTGCTACCTGCAGCTGTGGGGCGACATGTGGCTCTTAAGTCCCTCTCCTGTGTTTCTTTGAAGCTTTGACAAAAACATTCAAATATTTCTGTTCATAAAAGGCTGGTTTTAGCAGCTTTTTCTGTCCAGTTTTATGCAAATATGTGAACAAATGTCAACAATATATTAGAGATCTTTCATTTTTAACTGTAATAAGCAATTGTTTTTAATGTAGTAATGTTAAAACACTATTTTTGTTTGGAGCATGTTTGTGGCTCTGGATAAGTTTTATTTAGCGAGTGAAAGAGCAGAAATGGTTTTATATCGCCACTCAAATGAGAGAAAAAATAGTCAGGGTTTTCAAAGTGCTGTTTTGCAATGAGGTGTTTTAAAAAAAACTCAAAATCACTGTGAATGCAAAACACCTACCAAACAGCGACTCTCCTTATCAAAGCTATTTTAAATTTATTTTATTTTTTATAAACCTGGCATTTTCATAGCTGCTGATGTATAAAACAGAAAACGGCCCTGAAACCAGCTCCACTGGGAGTGCCTAAAATAGAAAAAAGTATTTCCACGCCGTTATCTCCTCGTTCAACCGCTTTCTCTTCACGGGCGACTTAATTACAGCCCGGCCAGCTGTTTTCCTGCACTTCCTGTCATCACACATTTGACACTCATCTCTCTTCATATCGCCCACGTTTATGTTTTGCACAGAGAACTTAAGCGGCAGCGGACATGTAGCTGCATATTTATAACCCATTTAAAAAGACACAATGAGCTTTCTAGAGCTGCAATCTGGAAACAAACGGTGCTGCCATTACACCAGGAGTAAAAGGTAGGACATCCATCTGGGAGGAGGAGAGGAGTAGACAAACACAATCTACTTGGGAATGTTTGTAATCTTCCAACCCTGAGAGAGAAAAGAAAAAAATTCCCCATTGTCAGCTACATTTTTACATGCATGTCTGCACATGTGCATGCAGTGGATGGATCCTAACAGTGCTAAGGACCAGAAAACTGGAACTGAGACATCTCAATGGAAAGAAGCTTGTCAGTGAATTGTTTGACCCTGTGATGTCCTTTATTTCTTATCATAAAGAGAACAAAACACCATATTCTTACAAGAAATCTCTCCTGACAGGATGTCCCCCTTTTTTGCCTTTTCTACATTTGAAGTAGCGCCGGTGATCGTGTTCCTGTTAGAGGACACTTCTATGAAATCGCCTCAGAGAATCCCCTCATTATGGTCGGTTGTGTTGACAATGGACATTGGAGGGTGAATAAGGTAAAATGGAGCCTGTTTTGGTGTGCCGTGAACCGAGGCCATGTGGGTTTGGTGCCAGAATATGGTTAAAAATTAATCAGTCGTCGCTGCATGAGAGGATGCCAGTTTCTGTAATCGTTTCCTGGAAAACGACGGCGGGAGCAGGGACACTGCGGGGGAGTAAGTCTGAATATTCTGCGCAACAAGAGCAACACACACACATAAAAAGGGTTTGATCCACTCAGCCTTCTGAAACGGCGACACTTAAATGAGCCATCCAGAGTTTCTGTCACAGTCTGTGAATCCTGGGTGGATTTTTCTGTGGCTTCGTCTCCGTTTTCAGCCTGTTTCCATTGCCCGTCTTCCTGCTCTCGCCTCACACCTGGTTTGTGTTTGTCTTTAGTTCATCAGTATAAATAGTCCCAGATTTTACTTATTCTCTGCCAGGTCTTTCCCACTGATGCCCTGCGTTATCTTGCTGTCATTGAGGGGTTTTTATCGTCAAAAATGACTGTATGTAACTCAGCCAATTTGTCAAATATTGAGCTAAAGGCTTGTGTGGTAGTAGCTGAGAGTCATTCCCGAGAACTGACGAAATGTTTGCTTCAAACTTTGGCAGGCAAGGCAGGGGGCGATTCGCATTTCCCTGTCCTTGAAAAGTTCCCTTGAAAAAAGTAAAATTTTCATGCTGAAGCAGACTGCAGAGAGAAAACCTTGACTGGCTCAGATGAAAGGTGATGTTGATTTTTTTTTTACTTTCAACTCCCAGATTTGTCAGGTTTGACCCGATCCCTTTAGTTTCTGCAGCTCAAGGATAAACCCCGAACCCCGGTGCTTTAGACTGAGCCCGTTCATGCCGTTAACGCCAATGTTCTTATGGTAAATATATATCTAATGACTATTTGTATGTGAGTGTTTTGTTTCACTCATCCCGCCTCAAAACGTAATTACGCCGTGACACTTCACACAACAACAAGCACCCATTGTGTCTCTGGATAGGCAGGAACCAGGGGCTGAATCGCTGGAGTTGAAGGATGAGTGCGCTGCTGCTACAACTATGAAACTATGATGTTTTTTAACATCTTCGCAATGAGGACAAGGTGGTGTTCAAAAACTGGGACAAACAAAAAAACATAAATGATTAAAAGTTGTGTTTTTAGTTGATTTAATGATGCAGAAATAAAAATCTGCGCCCGACATGACAGCTGGACTTTGCTCATACAAAAACATATAAAATACATGGCAAATTAAAAAAAAAAATGTTATCACCATTTTTATTTGACCTGATGTATTTCATTTTGTGGTTTTAGGTAGACACGATCTGAACAGAAGATACATATAATAGATACAAGGAATAAAAGTTAGTAAAAGCCACTCAGCTGTTCTACAGCGTAAATTTCTGATACAAATGGCAGAAAAAACACTTGCAATAGTTATATATTTATGACAAAACCTGCTGCGAAACTAAAGGGCGCACATAATGTTAATAATGTTTGCAGCTTGTTTCTAGTGCCACCAAGTGGTTAAAAATCCAGGAATGTGTAATGTAAAGTTTGTAATCAGTTTTAATTTCTTCACTCTTTGGACTGGTTCAGTGTTGATCACAATGTTCATGGAGCAGAAGGACATTTTTGGGTTATTTTGATTGTTTGCCTCTTTGTTTGTCAGCAAAACTGTACAAAACCTATCTGGGCGTAAGGTCATAAAACTTGTAGAAAGAAATTATTCCAGTTTGGTTCGGTTTCTTAAAGTTTAAAAGTGAAGAACTGAACATTGATTCTGCCGTAAGAGGACAAACACACTCTGAATGCTCTTTTAAATTTTCTAGTTTCTTTATGTTTCTTTAGACATTCAACGACATTTTAACATAAGCAACAATTAATTTAAGGATACGGACCTTGTTAGCTAACTGATCAGGTTTGTTTTAAGACTAACACAGAACCGTGCATTTATTTTTGAAAGCAAGTGCGTCCATTTCTGTTTGCCGCTTCCTGACTGAGTGATCTATATTCAAAATTTACAAAATGCAGAGTTGAAACACCAATTTTGCCCAAAAGTGTTTCAGCCTCAGCATTTTAGACACATCAGCGCTTCCCAAAGTTGGGGTCGTGCCCCCACAAGGGTGGGGTCATAGGAAAATCTACATAAATACCTTTAAAAGTGATTGCCAGAAGCTTATTTGTCTTTTACTGGTACAAAAAGATAAAACCATAAATGGATAAAAAATAGATAAAATATTGGAAGATGAAGCCCTTTGTTAAGTGGCCTATTAGTAATGCTTGTGTAGTTAACCAGCATTAGGTGGGGGTCACAGGTTTTTGCAATTTTTTACTTTTGTGGGTGAAAAGCTGAAACATATGGGAACCACTTTTCTCAACTGTGTTAAATTAGCGCAACAAAATGTCAAACTTGTTAAAAAAGGGAACAAGCAGAAGAAAGTGATGGCCAGTAGCTAAGATACTGAATAAATGCTCAATTGGCTTGCCGTACCGCCTGCTACTTAACCCATTTCTTTGCATCTCTCCTTCCAGTTAACAAGATTTGCAGTGGCTGTGATGCTGTGATAAGCCTTTGACGTCACGTGACCTTTGATGCTCAGATAAAACCCAGAAATCGTAAATAAATGATAAGTCTGTTCATTTAATGGCCTCCTTCCCGCCCGGTGTTCACAGTAATTGAGAAACACCTCGTTTAAACGTGTCGCTTCTATTCTTAAACGCATCACCTGAATGTGTCTTTTGTTATTAGATTATTCAGCAAGCTTCTCAGTGACAAATAGCTTCTTCCAGTTTGCCGCTCAGCCTGCTTGTTTAGGGAATTTGCAACTCTCCTGTCCAACCCTCACGCCGGCATCTGGCTGGTCAGCTTTTCTTAATGTAATATGTATTTTTTTAAAAAACATTAGGGAGCAAATTCAATTCTGCCAATGCGCTGAGGTGCTGAGTCTGCAGAGAACTGCTGCGCGGGAGCTCAATTTAAAGTCTTTGACCTCTGGGAAGGTGGTAATTGAAGCACGCAGGCGAGGAGGAAGATGAGGCACCTGGCCTGATAGAAATCTTTATTTTTATTTCTTTTAGCTCTGTTCAAATGTGCCAGAGAAGAGCGAGGGAAAAAAAAAATCTTTATTTGACTTGAGTGAGGAAAAAAAAAAGGTGTCTGTATTTATTTGTTCAGCTGAAATCCCTTTTAATCGACTCAGCCTTGATGAGAACAGATTTTGGCACAATTGCAGGAGACTGGAAGAGGTAGGTTTATCTTCAGCAGTGACTCATCTGCTGCTAAAGAGCTGCCATTCACAAACAACAAGTCTGTTTGTTACCATAAAGACCTGCAGACAAAGACTGAAAACCAATTAGAATCATCTTTAACTTTTGCTACAGGTCAGAAGCCCTCTTTTACAAAAGAAAACTATAAGGTCTGTGATGTAGACGGCACCAATTAGTATTCTAGCTCAAAAGCTAATTGCTGCACCCCTGGTCGCCCACAGCAGGATAAACAGCACTCCAATAGCATCAGAGCCACATAGACCTTGTTTGCATGCATGTGCACACACAACTCTCCTCCATCTTTTGTTTTTTCCTGCTGGCGCGTCTCTAGGATTCACTTTATAGATTGTACCTGCAAAACCCAAAAGACTCAGAAGTGTGGAGTTCTCTGATTTGTTTAAGCACACAGCAGCTACAGACGGACAGTAAAGAACAGCCCAGAATCTCATCACTTCAGTGTGTGTGTGTGTGTGGGGGGGGCGCTGAGACATTCCACTTCATGGCCGAGGCTGATGGATGTCGGGGGAAACTCTGATGCCCCGTCTGGAGCGGCTGACTTGTTTTGTCTACATTTTTAACAGACCAAGCTGGCAGCAAAGAAATGGTGGCTCTAAAAATAGAAGTTTTTGGATGCAGCGGGCGACTCCTGGGGTTCGGTTTCTGCTTCCAGGTGGTTGCTTGGTAATAGAAAACTAGCACAACTGCTGTCTGGAAACCCCTTACAATGATTAATTTCTGTGCAGGTAAAGTAATTTCAGTGGTAATTTATTAAACACTTTATTTTTGTAGATAAATGGTTGGAATTTAGTGAAATAGTAAATAAAACAACAGAAAATCAACACCCGGTAGGACTTATTTTGGTTCAATTACAACTTTAACAAATCTGTATCAGTCCATTGAGGAAGTTGCTTTGCCTGGTGATGGCAGCATCATAAAACATTCCATATTCGTGGTTTTGATGTAACACTTGACCAAACAGCTTTTTATTACAGAAAATCTACAACATGACTTATTTTCTGTATGGTGTTTGCACGTTCTCCTTTCTCCAGGTACTCTGGTTTCCTCCCCCAGACCAAAAAACATGCATGTTGGGTTAATTAGTGATTGTAAACTTGCCCAAGGTGTGAGTGTGTGCTTGCATGTGTCCCTGCCCAGTGTCCAATGTGTCCAATGTGTCCAATGTGTCCACTTCTTGCTCGTTGACTGAGATATGCACCAACTCTTCCACAATCCTGAAAACGGGATTAATCAAGAAAAAGGATGGAAGGTCGGATTATAAGTGGAAGCCTATGTAAAGCTATGAGAACATTAAAACTTTTTTTTTAAAAGCTGTAATCGAATAATATAATGAATGAGTCAACAGTTGTGGTGAGAAATGGGTTGCTCCAATTCTGTGATAGCTGTTATGTGTAGATTATTGGTTTAAAACTCACAAAAGATATGTTTGTTTGCAACTAAATGTTGCTTATATATTGATTTTACATTAAAAGATAAATACTTTTTTCTGTAACCCAAAATAGGAGAGACAGTCCAGTTTCCGTTTTTTATGGTTGTTGTTTGTAAATCTACCACCAGGGGACGCTTAAGATATTTACCCCTATAATAACCCACATTAACTTCCATGAAGCACTTTAAATGCTTTATAATAAACACACGGGTTTAATGGTGATTTAAAGTAATCAACATTATTACTGTCTGGAAAAAGATGGTAAAAAGAATTACATATAAACACTTTTGAAAGAAGAACCAATATGACAAAACAAAACTATTTGCCTATCTGCTGTTTGCAGCCAATAAAATCCACTGACGGGTAAAAAATCAGTTTATTCTGATTAAAATGTTCCCCAGTTAGTCTGATTATCTGATTTAAGAAACCATCTGAATGTTATAAGTTGCTTAAAACAACTTCACTTCTATGTCCTACAAGAAAGGCTTGAAGAGATTAGAAAATTCTCTCTTTTGCCCTTACTTGTCTTTTAATAAGGGTTTATTTGCCACTTAGGCTGTTTTTATTGCCCTCTGCCAAAGGCTAAGGCGGAGCAGTAATGTTTTGCTTGTGCGTGTGTGTGGGTTGGTGTGTGTGGGAGGGTGTTCATTTTGTGCAATAACTGTTGGCATCAACCCTATTGATCTGTTAGCAAAATATATCATTGACCAATGAACGGATCTTAATGAAACTCTCATAAACTAATCGCTGGATGACCATCTACCATTGATTAACTTTTAGAGTTAATCCAATTTAAGATGGCCGCTTCAGCTAATCAACATTTGCCAACAAAAAATGGTTATAATTTAGTCAGTTTGAGAGATATTGAGCAACACTTTGGTGTGGTAGTAGCTGAGACTGATCACCGACACATAGTCCAAGTGCTCTGTATTGCGCAGCATCTTTGCTTAAAAGTTGGGCATTAACTGTTAGAGACGACACTGTTCTGTTAGCAAAATATCTCTTAAACCACTGGAGGGATTTTAGTGAAACTCTCAGAATGTAATCACTGCCTGCACATCTACAAGTCATTCGCGTTTGGAGTCAAGCTACTTCAAGATGGCCACCACAGCTAATCGACATTAGCTAACACAAAAATGGCTATAACTTAGCCAATTCTGCTGATATTGAGCTAAAGATTTAATGTGGTAGTAGCTGAGAGTCTTCTGTATGATATGCTTTGAGCACTAACACATCTTACAAGATCTCTTGTTCTTCCCTCACCTGTTCCTCTGTGAGCAGCAGAGAGGGAACAAAGATGATGCAGCCTTCGAGAAGCTGCATCAGAATGACAGACTCTCATACGACTCTCTCACAGATGACTTAGCTTCGGCTCTTTAAGGCCCAGTCGGCTGTTTTCCTTTGCTATTTTTAGCCGAGCCCGAAGGGTGAGTGGTTTCTTTAGATATCGCCCATAAATATTTATTGTTTGAAAGCCCTTCAGACGCTCTCGTCTGAGGAATGGAACAAAGCAAAGTTCCCAATTTTTTCTGATATTTTGAAGGGTCCATTTGAGACAACTGAAGTGGTGCCAACCAGAAAGGGAATAGAAACTTTTAAAAAAAAACAACTCTTAAATGAATGCGCTTGGTTGAAAATTTGTGCCTTTTTTTGTTTCTCCCTGCATAAATGCATTCAGCTTTGGGCTTGTTATTGTGTATTCATTCCGTGATTGCATTATAATTGCTAAAACGTTACCGGCTGATAATTTCCGAGAGCTCATTATGCACATTTTAGGAGACCCGCAGTTTCTTGCCGCCTAAATATGCAGGAACATTTGAATGAACCGGCGACATTCGGCCGCTCTGCGACTGTTCGTGATCCAAGGCTGTGCAGCGGCAGCAGAGACGGGCCGGAGTGCTTCAGAAAGTATCACCTGATAAGGAATGAGACAGCCACATTAGGAAGGAAAGGAGGAGCAGCCTGCAGATAAAGTGAAAGTGATGAAGAGTAAGTGAAAAAAACAGCCGAGCCTGTTTTTTGCTCTCTTTTTGTTTTTAAATAAAAAAGACATTTTGTGTTCATTTGCATGCATGACAGCGGCTTCGACTCCAGGTACCACACAGTGCAATGCTTCACTTAAAAAGCAGCGTCAAAACAAAGAAAAGGCAGAATTCATTCACAAAACCTGTATATTTTATTATAAAAAATGAAGCTGATTAAATAAAAAGGCCTCTGGTACAGTGCATTACTTACACAAAACATACGCTTCATACAGAAAGTATCAAAAGACAAAATTGGGAGCATTGCAGTCGTGTCCAAACAAAGACGACCTTGTCACTCGTTGGCGTTAACGAACACGTTAATTCCCCGTGGAGGGCTTGTCCATGCGAGAACTTCAGTCTACGCCTGCAGGAACGTGATGGCTTTGTGTCTGTTTCGTCTCGGACGACGAATTTTCCTCTGAGTCGTGTGCTGTTTCTTTCCTAGAACAATAGAAAAAAAAAGAAAGTGCAGAGACTGGTTAGATTAGCTCACATCTGCAAGTGACGGCGGACTTTTTCAGCTTTTTACAGGATTAATCTGTCAGGGACAGATTCCGTCTGGCGTCCTCTGGGTTAAGCGATAACAATTGGCTGCAGGGTTTAGTTTTGGAGGCCATGCAGATAGCTCGTTCAGATGCCGAGCATTTTTTTTCTGCGTTTCAAAGGTCTGCCGCTGAAATTATCTGCTCCGATTTGATCCGAGCCTGATCCGGGAGGCTGCTATCTCAAACCGCGTGCAGACAGGAAGACGCCCACCACACGCACGGCCCTCTCACCTTTGACGCACACGTCCGTGCAGCTCTGCCGCGACACGAAGTTGTTGTTGCTCCCGCCGCAGCCCGTGTAGACGAACTCCTCACACTTCTTGGTGGCTGTGTTGTAGTAATACCGAGTGATGGAGGCCGAGCACTTCCCTTTGTCCAGAGGGTCCAGACAGAGAATGGGAACAGCTGCAAACAAAAACAAAAAGAGAAAGCAAGACAGTGTTCAGCCTGGTTGACTGAAATCTTCAGAGGGAGCAACATTTCTTCCAGGTTTCTACTAACTTTTCTGTGGGCTGCAGTACTCCCTGCAGGAGGCGAGGTCTTGAAAGCGGTTGGAGTTCCCCCCGCAACCCCCATAAGAAAAGGGCTCACACTGCATGGTGGTCATGTTGAAGAAGTAACGGGGCAAAAGGGCCCGGCAGTGTCCTTCCTCTTTAGGAAACCTGCAGATTTGGGGGATTTCTGTGAAGAAGAGTGGAATAAATGTAAAAAAACAAATGAGCACGTAATTTAACACATTTCATCAGGTTCTGCTGCTAAAGACTTTAAAGGAACGGTTTGGCCTTATTATTAATAATAAAAAATGTGAAATAATGCTATTTTACCCATTGTAGATAGCTTCTGGAGCAACCTAAGTTTGGAAACATAGAGTTTATGTCTGACAGGACTGATGAGCTAACGGCTAGTTTGGAAGTGGATTGAAGCCTTCATAACTGAAGGCAGGAAGAGAAGACTTGTAACTTCGGGTCAATTTGATCCGAAGGCCACAGGAGAGTTAAAAACAGCTCCAGTCTCCAAAGTTTCATTGCAGTTCATACAAACAGTATTTTAAAAGGCTTTACACCTACAGTTTTGAACCACATGGTTATTTACTGCAGTGGTTCTCAAACCTTTCAGCTTCTGACCCCCAAAATAAAAAAAACAAATGTCCTTGATTTAATGACACAAACACTGCTAAAAATAGCTTAAACAGATATTATAGTACTTTTTTTTTCATTTATGACTGTTGTTATTATTTTTGTAACATTTTTAGTTCAAATGTGCCAGAAGGAATTATTTTTCAAAGCTTGTTTGATTTCAGATCATCCCAGGAGCCTCAGCTTGGTGTTTTGTGACCCACAGTGGGGTCCCGACCCTGAATCAGCCATTGTTAGCTTGTCAATAAAGTAAACTTCCAAAGTGGATTGTCTTCAAACGACTCTAATCTTCAAAATTTGCATGATCCTTGGGCGCTACCAGTTAGGTATTGCTGCTGTTTACACCTGCAAGTAACCATAAATCTTAACGTAAATAACTCTGTGTGTGAAACTGACAACAGTGGAAAGATTTCTAAATTAGCGTTTGCATAACTTGGAGTGAAATTTTTGAAGTTTGGAGCTGTTTGAAGACGGCAGCTGTCCACTTTGGTCTACAACTAAGATATTAAACATTTATAACTTCTACCCACAGAAACCCACTTCTACTTAACTAAAGTAGTCCTTTAACCTAGTGGGTCCCAAACTTTTCAGCTTCCGACCCATAAAATAGTAGTGACAAAGATGTGTAACCAAATTTATTGCTGGTTTGAGTGCACAAAAAATGCTAATAACCCTAATAAATACGACCATAATGACAATACAAACAGCATTAACATCAATTTATGACTGGTATTATGCCCAAAAATGTACCATAATTATTTTTTAAAAGTAAACTGGTATCTGGTACCTAAGGACCCCTGCTTGGTGTTGGATGACTTTGGGGACCAGGCTCGTGTAGCTTTTAAATGTCACGGCCATTTCAAACATTACATTTTACTTACTTGGGATTCTGAAGCACGTCTTCTGGCACTCGGGGTAACTCTTGAAGTTGTTGGCGTTTCCCAGGCAGCCCCCGTAGGAGAAGACCTCGCACTTCTGGGTGATGGTATTGTAGAAAAAGCGCTCCATATCTGCCCTGCACGGTCCGTCGTCCACTTGGAGAAGGCATGCTTCTGCTTGAATAATAATAATAATAATAATAATAAAAAGCCATTAGTGAATGCAGAAACTCTGGCTAAACGCAGCCCCACAACAGGAATAAGTCACATCAATGTGTTTAAGAACTTTAAAGAGATTTCGGCCAAACGTGGAGGGTTTGGAGGCAGCTGGAGAGGTTACCTTTACGCGTGAGCGCCGCGCTGCTGCTGCCAAACGACGAGAGGACTGTAAACAGCGCTAATAATATTAGTAGGTCGAGCTCCATTGTGTGAGTTTGTGTGGCTCTTTTTCCGCTCTGTCCGTGCCGACGAAACCTCAGCCACTTCCAGCTTTATAAAGAGGAAGAAATTCCCAGGAAAGAGGAGGAGGGGGGAATTCAGATTGAGGGGCGTGGATGCGCTGACTCATCTCCATATCACAGTTCGAGCAGATTATCTGTGACATCAGGGTTTTCACTTAGTAAGATTCACACACCACTAATATTTGCGCATGAGGGAGAGTTAATGGTGTGACTAAGTGTATGTTCATGTATAATAATTAAAAAAAATCACATTCTCTCTGCCTGAGTGGAGTTAAACAGCCTTCAGCTGCTGGTGATGGTAGTGATCTAATAACCTTCTAGCATTTTTCTTTCTTTTTTTTACAGAACCAGTTATTTCTCTAAGGAACAGGAACCTTGGAACATATTAAACCAAATTCCCAGCATGCACCTGTCTGACTGGAACTGACCTCTCTCATACGCTTTCTCGTCATTTCCGGTGATTTTGTTTTGTTTAGTAACTGCAGGCAACTCCAACTTTTTTATTATTATTATTTATTTTTATCTTTTTCAAAGGAAACACTATGAGTTCCCAAAGAGATAGGTCAGATCATTTGATGTGGATGTGTCTGTAGATTTTCTTAAGAAATTGTCAAGGGTGCCAAATCAGCTCCTTCTCAAATCCCAACATCATTTTGTAATAATTAAAACTTAGAAAAAAATTACTACAATTTGATAAATAGACTGTCAAAGATATGTAAAGAGACCCGAGAGCAAAAGAAATGTTAAAGCTGCTGTCAGGGGCTTATCAGGGTCACCACGGTAACCACACACACCTGTGTCTGTCACTCCCTGACAGCATCAAGAGAGGCAGGCAGAGACAGACTGAAAATGAGGCTCAAACAAACAGCAGCTGTGTGAAAACTGCATGTCAGAAATTAAATAATTTTCAGCAGCAGAAGAGTCTAATCATCACACATGAGATTCGACAAAATCCCAATAATCTTCATTATTTTTTTCTCTCTGTTCATCGTGAATTTGGTCTATGTTGTACGACGTACTGCTACCGAAAATCGTAGCACACTATTCCTGATGGAGCCACAAGCTATCTAATTAAAAAGACAAGCTGCAGTTTAATTTAAAAAATAAAATAGGTTTAAAATAAATTAAATTTTGACTGGATTGACGACTATAAATCTGAGCAGTGACTTAAAACAACTCTAATCTCAAACATCTTGTAGAGGTTCAGGCAAATGTTATTTTATAAACCATTACAATGTTAACAATTCGGCATTAGTTGGTTATTCACATTGACCTCTGGTTATTTGTGAGCACAAATAGCTGCAGCATTGTGGCACATCTGGCAGGAATATCCTAAAATTTCTTATAGAAATAAATGTGTCATACATAAAGGTTTATAAATTAGCATTTGCACGAATTGCTCTGAAATCCTCAAGAATGGAGTTGTTTCAGGATGGCAGCAATCCACTTCAACCTCAGTTCCGCTTGAGCTAAACATGAACTCATCCATCAAGTCAGAATTAAACTCATTTTCTCCAAATTGGGGCTGTTCAAAGAGCCGTCTGCTACAGATAAGATAGTAATTGTTCATAACATTTCCACAGAACCCCTCTTCTAACGATCTGAAGGTTCCTATAGCGTTAACCTGCAACATTACCTGAAAAGTTCACAGTTTAAACAGATTTATTTTGCCTTCACATGTCCTGAAAAACTGCCATGCAGTCATGTTTAGACCAAGGACGCGTCTCCACCTTGACAGGTAGAGGCTAAATACGGATTAACCGTCTTATCAGAATGATCCGATACATAAAGAGCAGCCCTTTAACCTATAGTCAACTGAAGGGAAGCACACATAAAGTAAATAAACTTCTGAATTAGGACTGTAAAATGCAATAAATACATTCTTTAAACAATAAAAATAAATCAATTTAACCACGCACCTGCGTGAGCCACACTCTCTTTTAGATGGCAAACTTGAGCCACTGGCATTATCATTCAACGGGGCCTTCATTAAATCAGATTAGCAGATTAGAATTGTCGGTGCAGATTACTTTATAACCCAGATTGAGGGAGAGGAGAGGGACTCTTCAGCAGGACTTTGGTGAGGAAGCACTGATACCCTTGAGCATTTGTAAGTACATTCCTGTTCTCTTATTCAAGAGTGACTGAACAGTATTTTAAATATTTCAAGATCATCTATTTGTCATGTTGACTTGAGAGCAAAAAAATACATTTTGAATGTTTCTTTGACTTGGACAGAAAATGCCCGTCATAAATGTGGACGATCTGACGGACAAGGACAAGGCTGTAATGGAAGTGAATCAACTCAAAGTTGAAATCAAGCTCGAGAGGTGGTTGGTAAGTTCTGTGCGCTGAGACAAAAAACACTTTTATTCTTTTATTTTGAAAGATACACAAATGTCCAAATACCTTCATGAGAGTTTCTAGGACTGAGCTGTGTTTCAACACGTCTCGCCTGGTCGTTTTAGACGTCTAAATGCTGCGAGGAAATCAAGGAATACATTCAGGCCAGAGAGGACGAGGACACCCTCGTCAAAGGCATATCAGAGGAGAAGAACCCCTTCAAGGAGAAAGGCGGCTGTGTTGTCTGCTAAAATGGACCTCAGGAGCTTTTCGTGTTCCAGATTAGCACCCAAGGACATTCTCCCCTCCGCACTGGATTTGCAGATTGAGAAGACTAGAAGAACACAAGGAAGAAAGATTTCGTAAAACTGCACCAGCCCCTGTGTAAATAAAGCCCTATCTTTCAGACAGATTTGTAGCCTTATGGTTTTATTCACTGAAAAGACGCAGTAAAGAGTTTCACTTGGCAAAAGATATAAGAAGGCTTTTCTGTCATGGTGGTATAACCTGAGTAAAATATGTTTCATACACTGAAGCATGTCTCTGTCATTCTCTTGGGCCTGCTACAAAACTTCTTTTTAACTCAATTTGCCTACATTTAGTTTCCCCATCTTTTTTCACAATAAAATCACTATCTTGTAGCATACATCACAGGTTTTATTAAACTTTGAGAAAGCCTCTAGTGCGTACAGTTGTAAATTCTCTTTTCTTTGTAGGTGTAGATTTTTTTTGTTTTTGTTTGTTTATCATAAGCAAACTCCTTGTTTCAAGGTTCATATGATTGGGAGAACTAATGGGCATTAGCTAATAAGTTATAGATGTGAAAAATTAAATTAAAAATAAAATTAATTTCTTGCAGAATTTATGGAAGAGGATGACTCTCTGTGGCAAACCCCTGAAGAGGGAAGAAAAAAAGAAGAGAGTTTAGGATTGTAGGTAATTCGGACAGATAAAAAAGGGGGGAACATTTAAAGAAATATAACCAAATAAATGACTAGTATAAGGCTGAAAGAACAACTCATTTAATATTTTTGATTCTGTAATTAAGCAACACGACTTTGTAGATATATTAATATTTGATCCCAGAAGAAGACTAAGCTCATTTTATGCCGTGCATTGACAGAGTTTAGCTGTTTTGGTCAAACCTTGTGAAGAACATTATACACAATCTAATGCAATAGCACAAGATGTTCAGAGTGTGTGCTGTAAATAACTCTAAGCTACTACCACATCAGGTTTTAGTTCAATATGAGTAAATTTCAATAAGGTATAGCCATTTTTTTAGTGGCTACTGTTGACTGTAGTGACCATATTGAATTGGATTGATTCCAAAAATTAATCAGTTGTAGACATACATCCAGTGGTTACTTTCTAAGAGTTTCAATTAAATCCATCCAGTGGGTCATGAGATAACCAGGGTTGTTGCCAACAGTTAATGCTAAGGTTTTAACCCTCTCAAGGCAGGCATTGCAACAACATATCTGATTTTTCCTGTAACTAAAACTTAATTTGAGCCTGAGAGGGTTAAACAAAGATCTTGTGCAAGGAGCAGCACTTGGAGAATGTGTTGTGAATTACTCTTAGCAACAATCACACTAAATTGTAGCTCAACATTTGTAAAATTGACTGGATTATCAACTTTCTAATGTTTTTTAAGGTCAGCTGGCTATGGTGGCCACTTTTTTTAAGTTGGCTCCAAATGTTGGTAAGCTGTAGAAGTACATCCAGTAATTATTCCTATATTGTGTAAGCTGGTAATGCTCAGCATGTGTGTCAGGGATCAGTCTCAGCTACTACCACGCAAAACTTTAGGTCAATATCTGTAAAGTTGACTGAATTATAGCAATTTTTGTGTTTTCTAAGTTTACTTGGCTGTGGCAGCCATGTTGAATTAGGTTAACTCCAAAAAAGTATAGGCTGTAGATGTACATCTAATCATTATTTTCTGCGAGTTTCATTAAAATTCGTCCAGTGGTTCATGAGATATTTTGGTAACAGACACAGACACAGAGACGGGCAATTAAAAAAAAGAAACTGTCCTCCAGGGGAAAACACACCGTCTGCGCATGCGCTAACAGGCTGTTGTCAATAATGGCGCTGCGCGTAGGATCCCTGCGTTCGAACCTGCTGCTAAACAGCCGTAGTTTGTGCAAATTCGCCTCGTTTGTGGGCGTCCGGTCGCTGTCTGAACATGTGTCCTCTAAAACCGTCACGTCCAAGCCCTCAGACACCACAAGTGATCATTTAATCTACACACAAGAGCACTTTGCGCTGAAGGAGGCCCTCAGGAAGGTATGCGGGATTGCTAACACACAGAATAGAGACGTTTTAAGCTAACAAAATGGGGGCCATAAGGCAGAATTGTACAGTTCTTGTTATGAGCATTGGATATTTTAATATTTCCTCCAACACAGCAGCGTTACTCTGCCTAATATGACAACCTAAAGAGAGCCAGTGTTTGGGTTGAGTAAAGTAGGTGAGAGGTTAAAAAGCTATCTGTTCCTCCTCTGCTGTTTATGTTTGTTTCTGCTCCACAAGGTGCTTTCACTTCAACATTTTAACACTGCTGTTACTATAGATCTGTGTGTGTGTGTGTGTACAAATGACTGTGCTATAGGTAAAATAACCGAGGCTACAAGTGGATTTCACTGGAGAAATCCCACCTCTCTCCTACATCATCAGCCTTAAGTAAATAAGTGATTCACAAAGTTCAGAGTCAGTCTGGCATGTTTAGGTGAAGTATTGTGTTATAATCACATGAATAAGGCGTTGATTTATCTCACTTCAGTGTGTGATGGCCTGAGGGATGATGCTGAAATCCATAAACTTGAAACCAGACCAAAGAAACATGTTGGAAATAGTTGGTGAGCTATAGTTGGTGGCTTATAAAGACGAACATGGCGAAACCTGAACAGGCAGAAGTGGATCTTGGTACTCGGATAAATCTGCCTCAGGGTGCTGGTGTGCTTAAATAACAACCCGACTGGTTTGTGTCCAGCGAAGGTTCAGGAATGCCACATTAATTAAGTTAATATTTCTTTGTAACTCAGGCTGTCGAGCTGATAAACATTCAGGCGGGAAATTAAAACGGCTGAACTTTTTCGATACGAGGGAATCAGACGCCGTTCTCGCTGGGGTTACAGAGGAAAGGCAAATCTCTCATTAAATTGTTTCAACAGAACCTTGAAAAAACTCTAGCGCACAGATAATCTGAACCTGGCAGATAGTTGATTTGACTGTTTTTCTTTGCTTTATTTCAAAGGCCTGGAAAAGAGACAGCGTGTTTATTAGTATTCACTGTGAGTTCTCCGGCGTTATTAAATTTGCCCTGTGCTTGAGCAAAAGTAGGTTTTAAGGAGACATCAGCAAACCTAAGTTAATTTAAAAAATGCCAGTCCACTCATCTAAGTACTTTACTCCAGAATAAAACCCCAAAGAGCGAAATCGAAGAATATTAGATTTGACCAAGTCACACCTTTGTTTCTCATCACATTTATTGTTTCTATGTTCAGCACTTCCTCAAACACATACCTATTGTTATTGCAAATTATTGTTGCAAACAATGAAGTTGCAAATTAGTAATCAGCCTGACTCACTTTAGATTCATATAACTAGACAAATTAGAAGTGGCAAAAATAGCAACAAGACCCCGAATAAGACGGGAAACAAAAAGTGTCGGCGAAATGGAAGGAAGCTCGTTGTCTGACTGTAGTTTTTAAATAATGCCACCAGGTTGAAAATAAAGTATTACTGGGAATACTGGGAGGCATGAGATTGCAAATAGGAAATGGTGGACAATATGTTGGGAGGGCAGGAAAAGGAACTTGGGCAGGAATGGTTTATTAAAAGAGTCCACTGTAGGATAGTGTGTGTTTATAAATTTACAAACGAGGAAATCCCACAGTTGGTGCTCAAGGTTAGAGTCTCAGAGTGTTGATGTGTGCTTTCAGAAGTTTTTATAGTACCCCCACGTGCAGAAGGGGGGAAAAAAACCTGTCCATAGTTGTTGTGCACAGCAGGTCAGCTGCTGTCATTAAAGATGAGCCAAAGTAAGGTTATCCCAACTTTACGAGGATGCTGATTATCATGTGCAGCCTCCCTTCGGTTTCATCTCGGGATTTCTCACAACACGACACGCCGCAGCCCGGCAAGTTGAAGGTTTTATTCCAGAAAAACCTAAGAAGCTCCATGGACTGCTTAGTTATTGTATTGTACCAGTAAATCATTGTAATTGTACATCTCTGCCTTTTAAAATTAATTACTTATTCCCAATTTTAAAAAAAAGACAAATACTCATTAATTAGTTGTCTCCGTAACTTAGAGGGTCTTCGGATGCTGTGGGGCGCAGCGTTGTCTAAACAGATCATATCAAACTATGAAAGAGAAGACATATTTTATTCTCTTCTTGGAAAAAAAAAATACTGTTTTTATCTTACAGCACAATTTGATATAAATAGCCCACATGGTACTGTTGCTGACTCAAAGGATAGGTGTATTTAAAGCTTAAATATACAATATTTTACCAGTTTATTTAACAGCAAACAACTACTTGTGTAGTAAAGACGTAATTTGGCGACCTTTACAGGTATAAAAGCCACTTCCTGTGTGTGTGTTTTAATTCAATCTGCTCTGTTCTCTGCAAAGTGTCGTTAGTGTTTGTAAATGCCTCCCATGCAGTCGTGGAAGGGCAAAGATGGAGGACGCTGCAGTTTGGCCTTATGTAGATGGAGCTGTTAACCACCTGATATACCAAACAGGCATCACAACAAGTCAGTCTGAACTCTTAATAGAGAGACTATTAATGACTGGAGTTAAATAAAAGCTAATATTCCTGGATAATCCAGTAAATACACCTGCTTGAAAAGTTCAAATACTACTCACTCAATTTGAAATATTGACAATACATCTTTTAGTTAATATTAATCATAGAGTTCCTAGCGTTAGGGTAAATTTGGGTTGTACTGAAAGGCTGACCCAGTTAAATATAGTTTGTGTTGCACAGGGAAGTCCAGACTAGAGCTTACAGAGTGTTTCGTCTCGCCGAAGGCACCAAGTCTCCAGACTAGATGTGTTGAAACGACTGGATGTTGCAAAGCTTTTTGACCTCGCGTTACCAAACGGCGGCTCAGTGATGTGAAATTCCTGTTACGAAGCCCAAGTTGAGCAAAATACCCCCTTTTTGAGGACATGCAGGAATACTCCTTCGTGATTTTGTTTTTCTTTTTCTTTTTTTTTTATGTTTTCCTTCCCTGCAACTAGCCGTTCCTCCCTTTCCCTCCTCAGGATCTGAACTTTGGACACGGATCGCAGGTTTAGAGGAGATGAGTAGCTGCTCATTTTTAAGGATTATTTTCTATGATTCCTGTTCTCAAAGTAAGCCTTAACTTAAACCCCGTAGCTTGAAACTAGTCCTTTTTTTTTAAACGATGAAAATACATTTTCTATTGTGTTCCCATACAGATGTGTTCAGTAAAATATGCCAGTTAAATTGCTGGCTGAACTTTTTCTAATCCTGGAGGAAATATGCCTATTTCCTTTTGTTTAAGAACTGTTGAAGGATTTAATCAAACATGGTTTAAAAAAAAAAAACTACCAGGATTTACTCTTTTACAATTTAAATTTCTCCGCTCGGCTCACTTGACTGTTTAACCCGTGGAGCTTGGATTTGATTTTAAAAGTTTCCGCAGAGCACTTATTTTTTGTTTTGTTTTTAGACACCATTTCAGAGCGTTATAACTGATCAGGGAAGGAAAAAAAAACCAGTTTGTGAGCAAGCTGCCATATATCCGTTGAAACCACAAGAGGACAATTTATTCAAGCAACATCAATAAAATGTGAAGATGTTGGAAGACATTTTAAAGAGGAACAGGCGCAGAATGTAACAATACAGAAAATATAATTTTGTTTTGCTCATTTGCTGGATTTTTTTTATTTAGTGTGTTAATTTATTCAGTTTCCTTTCTAACATTTGTTTGAGAAAACTTCCTCTAACGAAGCCTGTTTTGTGCAGCAGAGTTCTTTGAAAAGACTAGCTGCAAATGTCTAAATTAATTCAAACTGACAAAAATAATATTTACAACCTTTTCTGATTTAAAAAAAAAAACACCCCTGAATCAGCAACTCGGTATACTAGAGTGAAAGTACGAGTGTTAGCCTTCAGAATCCATTTCCACTGATGCTGAGAGCTCTGTAAGGGTATTCTTCGGGGTTATTGATGCTGTTCTTACGTTCAGCCTGGCTTCATTCACATGTGCTCTTTTCTGCTGAAGACTTCATTATAAATGTTCATCACACAGCAAGATGCATAAACATCCCATTTGCTGTTAAAGCCACATTACTTAAAAAAAGGACAAAACAATCATTCATTGCAATTCTAAACCATGAAAATTCACAATTTCACTCTTAAAATTTACTAAACGACCCAGTTAAAACTTTATACATAGTATAAATTACAGGTGTATCAATTGATTGGCTGAAATTAATAATTAAGCTGATTTTTTACTTTATTTATTTATTTTTTTAGAGAAATGGTATCTGGCACAGCTAAGCATACTAAACTTTTTAAGGGTCCGTCCACACGGGCACAATGTTTTGTAAATTTGCAAAATAAATAACTTTATCATTTCATCCTGATGTCCACATGAAAACAATGTAGTTACTACAGCCTTTGGGTTGTTTTTGGTGTTTCCATGTGGACATTTCTAGACACTGTGGCTTGTTTTCTTTGCACTGCAGCTCATCGACAAGGAAATTAACCCGTACGTCGACAAGTGGGAAGCAGAGGGGACGTTTCCGGCCCACAAAATCTTCAAGATCCTGGGAAATGCTGGCTTTCTCGGCGTCAGCAAACCAGTTGGTAAGACGACAAATGTGACCCCGCACCTGTGAGAAGTTGGCGTTCCAACAACAACAAAGATTGAACATTTATTTTCATAATCAGACCTTCGGGTGACGCAGTAGCCCTGCGATAATGCCCCAACAACATCCTCCAAGATACTCCCCAATCTGCTTTTATGGAGTTTAGCATGAAAATAACTGCTTACATTGCTGAAAGGTCCTTTTTGCCAGCTTGGGCTTCTGTTTGCTCAGTTAATTTGTATAATATATATAATATAATTCCACTTGAAATTTAGCTTAGTTTAGTTTTTAAACGAGCTGCTACTCATTTTATTGAAACTAGCATTCCTTGAAAGAACGTGCCTGCAGTCTTTCGCTCCAAAGTTTTAAACAAAGATCTGTTAGCACTTAGAGTTTGTGTTGGGAATGACTCAGCTACCACCACGCCAGATTTTAGCTCAATATCTGTAAAATTGACTGAGTTGTAGCTAACTTTGTGTTTGCTGAAGTTGGTTACCTATGGAGAAGGTAATCAGTTGTTGATGTACATCTAGTGATTACTTTGAGAGTTTCATTAAAATCTGTCCAGTAGTTCAGCAGATATTTTGCTAACAGACAAACTAACACATGCACACACACACACAGAGATTTGGGGAATTACATCGTCGCCAGCCTTTCGTGGCATAGGGCAAAACAAAAGAACATTTAAGATCATTTAAAAAATCAATTCAGAAGAGTTTCTAATTATCTTTAAAAGGGTTATTTGACTTTAAAACGCTAAAATGTTTTTGTCACAGACTCTTAGGAAGGGGGAAAAAAGTTCTCTGAAAGGATAATTACCAGAAAAATTACAGGGATTCCCAGCGCATTTGTTTTGCAAATAAAACATTGTTTTATTTTTAGGTCAACATAAGACATTCTGAAAAACTAGTTATCAGGTTGCCAAGAGCATCAAAGTCCTTCAAAGCCCAAAACGAAACTGCATCTGCTCCATGGAAAGTATTTTTAAGAATATTTTTTAAGGTTCCCAGAACCCAGATCATTTGTATTCCCATGAATTCCAGCTGGAAACCCAAATACGAACATGAAAACTGATTAATCATCCATGTCTCCCGTCTGCATGATAAATGTTATCAAGACGTTTTGTTTCTGATTCCATTTCCCCAAACTCCCGTGATAAATCTGTGACACACATCCGAGGATTAGAAAACCTTTGTCACAGAATAAATGCCGCTGTGACTGATGCCATGTTTAACCTAAGAAGACAGCCGTGAACGAGCATCATTCAGGCAGCGTAATTCAGATGGCGGGCTGAATTTTCCTAAATTAAAAGTGGGTGCATTTTAACGTCGGAGGAGCTGTTTTCTTTGTGACCACTTTGACTGTTTTTGTGTGACGTTTAGTGCATATTTTTTAAACAACTAAACTCTGATTTTCTCTCCGTTTTACGGCTGTGATGATCGGTGCTGGTGTCATAGTCCCACAGCAGCTGCTACAGTTTACTGTGTGTCTGATTTCTTACGTGTGTACTCAGCTGGGTCATATTTGAGGAAGAGGAGGGGATAAGGGGAAAGGATGGGGTCTCTAATATTTGTGGCTGTGATGGGGAATATATTCTGAATTCGTTGGAAGCGGCGGACTATCAGCGGGAGGTGTTTGATGTCCCAGCGATTGAATGTTTCCACAGTAACAGGCTCACTTTTCGACAAACTTTTTCTTTATATTTGGGGGGAGGGGGGTTAAAGGTGCAGCTCAACGTTCGGCCTTTGGTGCTGAAAAGAACCAAACGTGTGAGCCCAGGCGTTTCGATAGCGAGTCTCGTGAGTCCAGCGAAGGAGATTCACTCCTCCGTGTCTGTAGGTCAAAGAAGAGGGAGGGCGAGGGAATTAAAATGTGCTGAGCACATAAGCATTAAGCATTACTTGACAAGATTAGAGAGGAGGATCGGCCCAGGGTCTTATCAGGTGGAGCGATACACTATCACACACAAATTAGCCTGAGAGGTAGCGTTTGTAAACCAAAACAACCGTAGGCCGCCGCTCTCCATCAATCAGAACTCAATTTGTTCAACAGCTATAAAGCGCTCCTTTCTTTTTTCAAAATAAAAGCACGTTTGGCTCGAAACTGTTGGCATTGGACAAAGCTTGCCCCGCTTTTCTGTACGCTTTGCCTGATTTAGGTTTAATTAGAATAGGAGAGACAAAAGTTACCACTGCAACAGGAGAAGTTAAAAAAAAAAAAGCACAGTTTGAGTAATTGCGAGCCCGCTGACTAATGAAGCGGGCTTAAAGAATGCCACACTGGGTTAATTGATTTATACGGTTGGATTAAGGGAGTGGGAGCGGGGATATCGGAGTTTGTTTAATGGAGAAAATGATTCATCTGGGGAACTGAGATTAGAGGAATATAAACAAAACAAAAACATCTCCTCTGTGTGATTGAGTCTAATAAGAGGAATACATTTGTAATATTATTTGTAATGTATATACACTAATATAATATGAGATTATTTTGATAATTGCATAAATATTTTACCAAACATTTTCCATTAATATGGTGAAGTTCTTGTTTAAAGGCTTTTTGTTAAATATAAAAAGTTCATGTTTAATCAAATTATTAATTGGAGTTGATTGATTTTGTGTCCATCAGAAAGGCCTCTTGAAGGACAAAGACATCCTCTAAAAGCAGAGTTTCACTCCTGAATGACATGACCTGAAATGTGCAACAATTAATCAACAAAATAGTTTCATTAAAAATCCAGTGTTTACATAAAGCCAGAGCTCCTGGTGGCCAAAATCCAAAAAGGGTAAATGTGCTAAATTTGGTTTTCATCATCAATAGTTTCAGTTAAGTCAGAAGGATAAATGGTTTTAAAATGCAAAAGCTTATAGGATTAGTTTTGCCTGAGCGAACTTTGTTGTTTCCTAAAAAGACATTTAGATGTGTGAAAACTTACTAAACCTTTGTGGCTAATTGGTTTTAATGCAAAATTCATTAACGCTGACCTAATAGCTGTACTGCAGTGAATGAGGAGTGGACCTGAAAACATGCTGTCTTTTTTTTTTGCTCAAACTTTACATCCTCACCAACCTGAGAGCCCACCAGATTATCTCTGGACTAAGCCTTCATGAGCTAAACGAAGAGGTTTGTTACAAGCCTTTCGGTGAAGCCAGTGGAATCAAGATGTCCTGTTTTAAGGGTTTGCAGTTGTTTAAATTTAGATTATTCAAAGAAAGTAAAAAGAGCTTAATCATTGTCATATATTACCCCAACCTCCGGGCCGCGGACCGGTACCGGTCCATGAGTCATTTGGTACCGGGCCGCAGAGAAAGAATGATTAACTTAAGGTATTTCCGGCTTTTTTTTTAATTTTCGGAGTCGGAACGACATTTATTTTGAAAAAACTGACTGGATTCTCTTCACTACATCCCTCTATGACTCACTCTTGATGCGTGTCAGAATGCTTATCTAGGTCATGTGATCCGTTACCGCTAAAAACAAACCCACAAGCAGCAAAATTAGTAAAAAACAAACGTCTCTGGAAGCCCTAGATGGGACCGTCTCATTCCTGAGAAACAGGCACAGGGCTCCCACTGATTCAGAGTTATGGTGAGTTATATTCTTTGTGCACTTTATATTTGTGGTGTCTCTTATTTTGAAGGGCATGTTTAAACACGGAGACCATTGGGGGGGAGGAGAGGCTGTTATTCATGTTGATAATACAATACCAGGACGCAGCTAACAAAGCTGCGAAGACACGTTGGATTTAAGTTTATTATGTTTTAAAAAATACCCCCTGTTTTCATGCCGGTCGCATCATTTTATTTTGTTGTATTTATCCGCCACATCTTTAAAGGCCGGTCTGATAATGAACTGGTCCGTGGAGCTAAAAAGGTTGGGGACCGCTAACCTAATGGTTTCAGATTAATTTTTCAGCAAAAAGCCACAAAGTTCATTTAGGATAAGTTAGAGCCAAGGTGTCATGAAAACTACCAGTCAGTCTAGGGTACTCCATAATGGGACCAAAAAACATATTATTGTACAATCAGAAGGTGTTTTTTTTTTTTAATTCTGCAAGACTTAATTATTAGACTAGACTTATTTACCTAATTACTAGAACTTAATGGCTAATATAAGTGGATCTAACATTGGATGTTCAGGAACAGCCAGGCACAATGTAGACTTTTCAAAGAAGAAAAAACATAATTTGAGATTAAAATATTTCTCATTCTTCACTTCTCATAAAAAGAACAAATTAGTGTGGGGCGGTAATCAGGCTATTTAGCACATCAGCAGACATAGAAACCACTAATTCCCTTTCACAGGCAGCCCAACACAAGAATTTAGGAGTTAAAGTTGTTTCTTGGCATTTCCTGAAATAACAAGAGTTCCTTTTGGAGCGGTGTTGACTTTTATTTTTGGAAAACATTTTTAGAGAACTCTGCGGGCGCAGCGGATCTGAGAGACGGCTTTTTATTTACCAACGCTTTCAACTGCGACTGATTTAACACATCTGCTTACAAGATTTCAGAAACCCGTCCAGGGAGTCTCCCGATGCCGTTCAGTGTCTGAGCTAAACACTTTCCGCTCGTTATTACCTCTCAAAACACCAGAACAGGAAGTTTTGCGGCCGGGGGAGAAGACGGAGATGACCCCTGGCCGCCTGCCTGTTTTCCTCTGCTTTGACAGAGAGGTATCTGCAGATTACAGCGTGGAAATGGCCTCGTCCTCCGTTTGACAGATACACCCTGGCAGCTTGCACATTTTTCCTTTTGAACAAAGTGTTTTTAACACCTCAAGCGTCTACACGAACCCACTTTTAGTGGGAGTTGTGTGATCAGACCGACTTCCTGTCACCTGTTTTTTTTTTTTTTTCCCCTGCGCTGAAACAACCATAAATTACTTACAATGGTTCAAGACCTTTAAATGTCAGAATCTCCCTCCTTTTAAGTTTGGGTTTTATGCAGAGCTCCGCCTAATGAGAACATCTGCAGCTCTGAAGAAACACAAATGTATAGGGTCGACATTTGTGTCAGAGTTCGGTTTTGGCTTCCTTCTGCTTGCTTGTTTAAGCCGACAGCCTGCTGCTTTGTTTAACGTGGGATATAGACCCGGTGCTACCCCCGGGCCGCAGGGTTTCCAGGGCTCTGAGACTTATCACTGCACAGCTGCGGCTGTTTCCTCATATTTTTGTCTCCCCCAACTTTCTTGTTTGCTCATCCCACTGCATCGCCCCGTCTTTTTGTCCCAGTTTCTTTCTCTTTCTCTTTACTATAGCAGTGACCTGACCACGCTCTGCAGCATTTGATGACTAATCTGACAGATAATAATGCGGTAAAGTCCCATAACATCATTCACTGTCGGTCAGCTCTCACTCCTTTCACTTACTCATATGAAACTAAGCTCAAAGCATTCACAGTTTACTTTTGACTGTTTTTTTTTTTTTCAAGTGATTTGCCCCAAATTCAGGTCAGGTCAGGTCAGGTCAGGTTTGCTCAACCAGCTGTAAGATAGCAACTTCTACATCCCTGTGGTGGAGACAGCTGTGGACAGAGACATTATGTCTTCTGATTTTATCCCATAAATATCTAATCAAACTCAAAGATGAATGATTAGATTTTCGTGGTCAAAAGGTGTGATTAAGAGTCTTAACTCGACCTAAACTTTTAATGAGAAAAGGGTCGCAGTAGTTCCATTTAGTGATGTTTTTTTAACCTAAATGGTCCAAAGTTAGCCTCACTGTGTCATAATATTCACGAAAATACATTATCAGAAACAGAATTGACAAGGATTCACAAAAAGACACTTACCTTGTGTGCCTAATCTGAAAGGCCGCTTTTAGGATGAAGTTTTACTTTAAAATGTTCAGTTTCTCTGCTGCAAAATTCAGCTGTGAAGCGTTTTGTGCGATCTCGCTCAGCTAAACAGATTTATTTCCTCCTGCTAGGACGCTTCTTTTAAAATACATTAATGTAAAGTGTTTCTTTACAAGCTGGCAGTAGCTTGCAACCATAAGGAAGCTTTTTTTTTTTTAATTTGTACTCTAGAACATCTGTTTATCCTTACAGTGTCTTATTTTGAGGTTGCAGATCTAAACGTAAATGCAGTTTTGCAGTGCGACTAGACAAGTTTACAATCAAGCCCAACTAATTGTCCATTTCCACAAACAGCAGGTGGAAATTTGAGATTAAGCGTTAAGTGGCGGTATTTAAAAACGAGGCTGTTCGTTTCACAATAGATGCTGCGACTGATGCTGAAAGGCAAGCGGGGGGAGAAGAAAAGAGACGAGCCTCTGGGTAATCTGGTTTTAAATTTGGTTTAAAACGAACTAACCCTGCTCCATTAAGGACCTGAGGTCTGTGGACATGTCTCCAGTGTCAGAGTCGAGGGAACAAACACCTTTTTTTTGTTTTTTTTGTAGAATGTTTCAGTAAATGGATTGTCTAAAAGTGTCAACATCAGGTCTGATGGACTTCGGAGGACGAATGCGATGATGCTGAAACGACAGTGACCCTTATCCTCGGCGTGCTGCTGGTATCTCTGCAGTGCTTTTTCCTCCTAATTACAGGGGAGGGAATTAAGGATAATATCCTGTTATTAATTTGAGTGCATGCTCCAGTGCTAACAGCTCACTTCAAAATGATTATATTTACATACCTGTTTGTGTGTGTGTTGATTTAAACTCTGATATAGTATAAAATAAGGCGACGCTTTAAAGGGATAGTTCAGATCTTTTGACGATCTGAGACTATTTGAACAGTCTCAGTTTGGATCAGCAGGGTCTAATTCTGACTGGATTACAAAGATAACCGCTAATCTGAACGAGGGCACGACCAAAGTGGATTGCTTCTGTCCTTAAAAAAAAAACAAAAAAAATCTCTGTTTCATGGCAGTTCATGTGAACACTGTCTGATAAACTTTTACATGGCTGACGGTTTTGCACAACATGGTTATTTACACAGAGTTCTGCAGTTGTTAGATAGCAGCAGCATCTAGTTGTAGCTCTTGCTTGGGACACTTCCAGCAGGAATATTAAGACTTTTTTGCCGGAATATTTGTGTAATGCAAAACTGACAGCAGTGTGAATGTTTATAAAACAGCATTTGTAAAAACAAGTGTGAATTTTTTAAAAACTGGAGTTGTTTTTGAGACACCACCAATCCACTTTGGCTCTCTCAGGCTAGCTGTTAGTTTGTTAATCTGGTCAGAATCAAACTCTGTTTCTCCAGATTGAGGCTGTTCAAAGAGATAGCTACAACATATTCTGTGTTCATCAGCTTTTCACAGAAAAGAGTCTTAACTATCCCTTTAAAGTGATATATAATTAGTTAATTCAAAGCAAATGCTTATTTTTTAGTTTTACTTTTTAGTTTTTTACTGGTGTTTTTACAGAATATCTCCATATTGGTTATCAATCTTTTCTAAATAATCATAAAACCTGAAAGAAATCTACAACATTTGCACAAAAAACTATAGACAATAAGCAACCGGACTCGATCTCTTTGTTTTTCTGTGCAGAATACGGAGGTTTGGGACTTGACTTTAGCTACAGTGTCGCCGTGTCTGAAGAGCTGGGCAGCATCCGCTGTGGAGGGATCCCCATGGCCATCGGGGTCCAGTCTGACATGGCCACTCCAGCGCTGGCCAGGTACGGCCTCGGAAACCTGCATCAGATGCTCTGATTCGACTGTTCTCAGTACTGCCCTAAAGCACAGAACACCAGCAAGTTCAACACGTTCATATTCAGCTACTCTGCACACTTCAACTTTTAAATCAAACTTTTTTATACATTTTCTTCATTTAGATGTAATTTTATTGAACTCATTAAATGCATGCATGCTAAGATGCAACCAGTTGGGCAACAACAAGGTTTCTATTTCACATCCTTTATTGTGACAGTTGTAGATTCCTACAAAATAAGAGAGTGTGATTTATGCTAAATACAGTGGCCACAAACGCGTAGAGTTAAGATATCCAAAAAGAACGTTTCAGCATCGTGTGCCAACACACGCACAAACCGTTTAAAACAGTGTGCACTTCTTAGGAAATGAAAGGCAATTACTTTGTGTACGTTTAGACAGACAGAAAACAAAATCTTGTAGTAAATTATGCCTCATTCCATACAAGCATGATGTTTTTATGAATGGATGGTCTCACAACTCACACCTCAGTGCAATCACAACGCAGAGCTGAACTTTCTAGTAAATGAAATATGAACCTCAGTGGTTTTATGGTTCATTTACACAGATCAGCCATAAATCTAATATTGAACGTGTTAGATATGACTAGTTTGTAAATCTGTTTCGAGTGGTGGTGAGGGTCACTGTAGCACCGCCGTAAATGTCACTTTTCACGCGACTGGTCGTAATGTTATGGCTGGTTTGTGTGTCTCACTCATTTTGAGCCTCACTTGGTTGTGTGACGTCCTGCTGCTACGAGGCAGCTGACACGTTACACAGTTCTGTAAAAAAAAAAAAAAAAGAAAGACTATTGGAGTCTCGGGAGTTTAATTAGGAGATTTATGAGATTTACGCCTGAAACGAGGTTTTATGTGTGAAGAGAGCTACACAAAGGGGGGGGGTACCATGGGAGCTCCCCCTCTTGTCCCAGTGGAGCTGCAGTAGCCTCAGAGCTGGCAGACTTGTTACTGTGGCCGTGTTTTGCCACAGTTTTAAAGTTTGACAAGTTTATTAGACTCCCGTCTGCTCGTCAGCATCAAATTAGACGCAGCAGAATATCTGAGACATTTTCTTGATTTTTACGTCGACGCTAAAGCGGGGGTTGTTTATGTTGGCCTTGTTAGTAATTTCTGATGAATTTCTGTGTGTCTGTGATTGCGCAGGTTTGGTTCAGATGAGCTCAAGAAAGAGTTCCTGCTTCCTTCCATCATGGGGGACAAAGTTGCCTGCCTCGGGGTTAGTGAAGTCGGAGCCGGCTCTGACGTCTCCAGTATGTCTTTTTCTTCTACAGTTCTCTAAATATGTGTCACCTTTTTTGTTGTCAGGATGAAGCTGTGCATTTGTTGGCATCATTTTGTCCTCTCTCTCTGCTTCAGGTAGCAGCAAAAGTTTGTTTCACTGTATTTTTTTTCTTAATTTACTTATGCGTTAGGTTTAGAGGAGCAGAACTTATCTCCACAAAAAAGATTATGTAGTTAAATACTTTCCTTGCTCTGTTTTTTAGCAGAAATATTCAAAAACTAACAGCTGGATTTGACTTTTAACAGAGATGGGACACTGATTTCCAACTAAGTTGTTAAATTTTGATCTCAGCTCAAATCTAAGCTATTTTTATTCACTCTTGGGCTTTTATTTAGGGGCTAGAATTGGGGATTGCTTTGCCTGTTAATCTACTGAAACTTGACCTTTTATGGCTTCGATCTGAATTTCTTTTCCATTTTCCGCACACTCCGCGTCTCTGCGATTCAGGCATCATGACCAAGGCAGTGAGGAAAGGGGACGAATACGTGATAAATGGCGGAAAGATGTGGACCACCAACGGTACCCAGGCTGACTGGATGTGTCTCCTCGCCAACACCAGCGACGGACCCCCTCACAGGAACAAATCTCTGTTCTGCCTGCCCATGGACCTGCCAGGTGCGTTAATGTGTGCGGTTTATTCGACACGTCGAGAAGCAACCCTCCTGTTTGAGCTCTGCTTGTTTTCAAGTTATTATTTCACAATATGTGTTTTTTTTTTGGTACAAAGTGATATTCCGTTTCCTGTCTTTCCCGCCAAAGGAGTTCACGTTGCTCGGAAGATTGAGAAAATGGGGATGTGGTCGTCTGACACGGCTGAAGTGTTTTTTGATGACGTCCGTGTGCCGTGTAAGAATGTCATAGGCGAGGAAGGCATGGGCTTCACCTATCAGATGCTTCAGTTCCAGGAAGAAAGGCTCTGGGCCGTGGCCAACAGTGAGTGAACTCTTCTTAATAAGGTTGATCCGTCCCTCTGCACAAGCAGCGTTCATCCATTAGATATTATCTCCCGGAGATTACTCGGCCTCTTTTGTTTTTGCTGTCATTTCGTCTCCATTTCTGTTTCAGTTCAAGTCTAAAAAAGAAAACAAAAAGTCTGAGGCAGAGTTTAAGCTTCATATTTAGATTCTGAGTAACTAATATGACTCACTTCTCTTGGCAGATTGTCTAAAAAAACTATGATTTAGGCAACAGGAAGTGTTTTTACTAAATCACATGGTAGCATATCAGGCTGTCCGCTCCAGCTACAGGCGTCTTGCTCAATCAGGATATAAAAAATGACTTTCCATCACCTTTATTTTTTTTTTTTCTTTCAACCTCTTCTCCAGTCGTCACCACAATGGACAACATCATTCAGGAGACGATCCAGTACACGCAGCAAAGGAAGATCTTCAAGCAGCCCATTCTCTATCACCAGGCGGTTCACTTCAGGTTGGCCGAGCTTCAGACGGAGGTCGAGCTGCTCCGCTCCCTCCTCTACCGCGCTACAGGTAGAGTCGCTGGAAAAAAGGCCGAAAAGGCAAAGACTAGCGCCAGCTGGGTCGGATAAGCTGCATCTTAGTGACCTTCTGAGCGTCTCCCAAAACTTGTTCAGAGCACTGAAACAAACAAAAGTAGAACAAAGTCAAAGCTCTTTTTATTATTTTCATTAGAGCTCAGCTTATCTTATGGGAAGCCGTAATATCCCTCATTTTCTTGTAATTTGCACTTTGTTGCCTTAAACAGACGCACATCATTGTATAAACAACCTTGCGTTCCTTTAGATTTATGTGCTTTTTATCACTTTCCAAGTCATTTCTTAAATTTCTCAACATTTCAGTGCATTCATACTTTGTGTGTAGCATTCTTTGCCAGTTTTGTGTTTCCAGCTCGCAGTTTGATCCAAAGATAAGATTTAGGCCCTAAAAACCAGGATGACTTTATAGGAATGATCTGAATAAAAAAAAATAGCAACAAATGACTCATCTTTAATCTCCTGAGAGGGGGAGAGCTCACGGAGGCAACAAGTGAATACAGCACGCTCCGATCCTTGTGAAGTGCTGCAGCATTTCTGATACGAATATGTGGGTGCACCTGTGAGGCAGGTGTCCAAGCCCAAACAGGTGTCTTGTGATTATCTCGCTCCCTTTTCAGTGGCCCGCAGCTTTGAATTAATTCGTCAGATTGGTAACAAGACTGGTTTTAGGGAGCTAAAAGCCCGTGCATCTGTTTGGCACAGGTACACATGTTGACAGGAAAGAAAAAAAAAACTGAAATGGGGAAAGAAAACCGTGCAGCTCACAAACGCCTCTTTAGTGGGGACCCACAGCAGAGACATCAATCGCTGGAAAAGGAGTTTGGAAGAAAAATAATAATAAAACGGATCCAGCTACTGGTGACTCTGAACCTGAAGGGGGCTTGTTTATCGCAGTTTCTTTCACGAGCTCCCCCGTGTTTGTTTCTACACCTGAACCTTTTTGTTTTTTTTCTTCCCGCAGCGATGTACATAAAAGGCCATGATGTCACCAAGCTGGCCTCCATGGCCAAACTGAAGGGGGGGCGTCTGGCGAGAGAGCTGAGTGACAGCTGTCTGCAGTTCTGGGGAGGAATGGGCTACACCAGTGATGTGCTGGTCAGCAGATTTTACAGGTAAGACTGAAAAAATGAACAGAGCTACAGTCATTTCTCCTTTATGCTTTAACTTAAAAACTATATTTCTGGATAAGATTAGGTTTTAAAATGTAACCTGGACCAGGTAATCATAAGTTATTTTTGTATAAATAGGTTTGCTGCAGTTTATAATATTATGTTTAAATTAAAACAACACATGCAGCTTCTGATTTTGTTGCATAAAGTCCTGACAGAGCTGCATTCGTCACATTATTTCCATGCAGCTATCAATGACGCAGTTTTGTGGGGGGGGGGTGTAATGTTTCCATGGTAACACAGCAGCCCCACACATGCAGGAGTTTTATTGTGATCGTTGCGTTTTACTTGAAAGTTTAATTGATCTGCTTTAATTGTCAAGTCAAAAATCTGTGCTGGAGTATTTTATCAGCCTGCAGTTCAGATGGCATGATGTGAAAAATAAATCCTTATTTAGATTTTTTATTTTTTTTTAACCCCAAAGGGATTCCCGGTTAATGTCGATCGGTGCAGGAGCTGATGAGGTGATGCTCAGTATCATCTGCAAGTACATGGACACTCTGCCAAGGAAGTGACGCCGTCAACGTTTACTCCTGGACTGATTTCATAACCGTCCTGAAAGTGCCAGTGACTGAAAAATGTTCACAGAAGTGCAATTCCTCACACATTTAAACACTTTAACCTGTTGAACGAGGGAGAATATTTTGAATTTCGTCTCTGATTCAGTGATTCTGCTTGTGGTGATGTAAGATATTCAGACGATCTGAAGCACTTTTTGTTCTCTTCATCAGTAGTTAAAGTGTTGATCATATTTTTTTTTAAATTAACCTATTTTGTAGAACAAAGCAAAATAATGTACATGAAATCGTTTAATTTGAATGCGTTTTATGCATCATTGACAAATAAGTAAAAGCTAAAATAAATCTTCAGCACAATCACTGCATCATGTTAATGAAACACTTTGGCCAATTCAGAACATAAAATTTGTTTATTTACATCAACATTTTTACAACAAAGCTGAAACAGTGAATTATGATGCTGCTGTTAGCATGATGTAATATATCCATTTATTCTATAATAAGCACAAACTGTAGTTACTTTTAGCACGTGTTGTGAAACTATACCTCAGCTTTTGATCTGTAAGTTTCCACTACAGCATGAAGCTTTTATTCAACCATTGTCACAGGTTCAACCCTCTGTTCTATGTTCAGTCAGCGTAGATTATGAAGCACGTATAATTACTAACATTACTGTTTTCACTCGTCATTTATTGTCTCGGGTCTTTTTAACTTCAATCAAACCATTTAATTTGTCAGACGAGCATCAGCGGAAGTCCTTTCAGAACCCAAATCGGGGTCACTGAACTGCTCAGACACTGAGCGCAACAAGCCAGGTCCTATTTTTTTAGAGAAACAAATCCCTGCCTTACATCATCACCATTACAGCGCCAGTCCAGCTTAGACATCCATCAGGCAGGGGAATGCAGATGTGGAACTAAAAGGGCCAAGTCCAAAAGGAGGTGCTTATCACCTCAGCTTAATAAACCAGTACAGGACAAAGAAGACAAACAGGCAGAAGAGCAGCAGGTAGCACAGCAGCTTTGTCTGGCTGCCTCTGGAGAGCTGCTTTACTCTGCCGATGGTGGATCCGAGCAGCCCGCCTGTTGAGTCGAAGTCTGTATCCTGCGAAGGGAACAGAACAGGATCAGGACCTCTGCAAATATTTCTACGCCTCTGTCTGCATCATCATCCTTATTGTGCACCACATTTCAGTACAAAACACTGAACATCTGAACATTTAAATCCAGGTATAAAACATCTAAAATAACATTAAAAGGAGATAAAATGCTCCTTTGGCTGCATAAGGAAAGTGAAACTCACCATATCTTCTAGCATTTTATTCTGGTATTTGACTTCCGTTCCGATGTCAATTGACAGCTGTAAACATAAAATGTGTCAAATTATTGCCAACATGCATTGACATAATGAGGACTTCTAATATTTACACTTTTCAAGGCGTTGACTTTATCTTTCAGTCCCTCCTGAAGTTGCTGATTTTCGTCTTCATAAACGCTGTATCCACTGGCTACATAATGTCCAGAGCCTCCTTCACCTGCAAAACACGACAATAACTATCACTGACACTTACTATTAGCATTCTAGTGGTCTTATATTATTATTAAAAGCAACAGGTTTGTATAAAACCGAGACTGAAGTTTAAAACATCAGGTATTCATTCTGTTTCTAATGCTAACATGAGTTAGCATTAGCCGATTAGCTCGTCCTGAGCGTAAAAACAATAAATAAAACTTTCTCACCCAGTCCGGCGCGCCTCATCTCGACCTACTGGGGCAAACGCTGTCCAATAAACTTATATGAGAGGTAGAAGAAAATAAGAGAGACTGAACAAGTCGGAAAGTTCAGCTAACAGCAAATAATAAGCTGTGCAGGACGGAAACGCCACGACATCATACGGTGGCCGACGAGGACAAAATAAATCTTCACAGGTAAAGCGGCGAAACGCAAACTCGAGAGGTTTACTGCTGTCTGGTTTGATTTCGATGGTTTTTTTATGTTGGCTAAAATAAATACACAAAGGGCAATATTTTCAAGTGACAGTTCAAAACATGATTAATTTATGCTATTTATAACATAACATTCGCTCTCCAGAAGGTCAATATTTATTATTGATTGGCTGATGGAGTTCAGTTTTGAAGCCATAAATTCAGGTTGTCATTAGCATAAAAAATCATCAGGCATTTAAAAAGGGAGTAGATGTCCCTGAGATAACTGCACTGTCACTGGGTAACCATATAATGGTTTGTAAAGATGATCCCACCCATGCACTGCTTTATTTAAAATATTTTACAAAATAAACTTTACTTTAGTACAAAATGTGAAATCATAATAAACAGGATGATATATTGTTATGATCTTTTTGCTACCACGGGTGTTACGCACATGGTGTGCTTTTCTCAGTGAGACTGTGATACAATCTCATTCTGTATGCAGAGAAAAGCCTGGTCCTTGTCACAGATTTATCAGCTAGGCAACAAAAGGGGTATCAGTAGGTCTATATTTCTTTATAATAACAAACTACTGACCCGCTATTAGTGAGCACATTGCTGTATACCATGATTTTTACTTTATTTTTCATGGTTAGGTTTGAGATTTTCTTTTTGAAGGAGTAGTTTAGCTCTTTTAAAAGAGGATTCTGTGGAAAGGTCATGGCCGATTAATGTCTTAATAAAATAGCCTGAGTTTGGAGAAATAAAGTTTAATTCTGACCGGATCGATGAGATAAATGCTAGTCCTACTGGGGCCAGTTCTCAAGTGGATTGCTGCCATTTTAACAAAAATATAATAGCATGAACACTGTTTTATAAACCTTTACACAACCATAAATTTAGCAGTACGTGGTCATTCACACAAGACTCTGTGGTTATTTGCAGAGGAAGTGTTTATATATATATATATATATATAGTTTATAAAGTTTGTATTAACTGCTATGAAATCTGTGAGATCAGAGATATTTTAAAACAGTGTGAATCCACTTTGAAACTGGCCCCACAAACCGTTACCTTACCTCATCTGTCCAATCAGGACCAAGCTCTATTTCTCCAAATTATTCAAACCTTTTCCTCCCAGAAGCCCCACTTTAAAAGATCTGAAACGTCACTTTCTAATACTGGGGTCTCTGAATTGGTGAAAGCAGACAGTAAAAAAAAAAAACTGCATCACTCAGAAAATCTTTGCTCATAGCAAAACACATTATAAGAAAACAATGCAGCTGGATTTGATAAATTTAAACTGTTTGTATAAAATAAAGTCATTCTCAAGTGTCTGTTTCCTGCAGCGTCAGGCTGTACGTTTTAACCGTGCACGCCTGAAACAGGGACTCTATTTTAGATTTTATGCGTCTCACTTTGAAATCACAGCAGAGGTTTAAAGGAGAAGATGACAAATGCACTAACAAAGATAAACTGGATTCATCAGGAAAGTCATCACCATCTGTCTTAATTGACTGAGCTTCATATGTATTCTGGACTACCAACCTCCATCTATAAGTAGGGATTGAGAGTTAATTATCTTACCAGGCAACAGTAAACACTGAATTATCCTGCTCAGTTATTGTGGTGATTCTGATCACTGAAAATCATTTCCCTTTTGCATTTTTTAACTTATTAATTAATTAATTATTTTTTTTTATTTTGGTATGAAAGTCCAAACAATTGACAGGTTTTATTAGCTATTTGGAATTCATATATTGAGATTAATCAAACCTAACTGTGGTTATTTATTTGTTGGTTGATGTTTTCTTTTTCATTTTGTGCACATCTGTTGGGGAAAAATGGCAAAACAGGCATTAATTCATTGGGTTGCAAAGCTCGAACAGACTGTTTATTTCTTAACAGATTGATATAAAATAATACAAATAGCAACAAAACCCCCCTCCATATTTTATTATTTATATTTTAAACTCATCTGTGAATCAGAATGGGCCCCAAAGTAGCAAACATCTGAGGGTTAATCTCCCCATGGCAGCAGATTGTCTGAATATAGGGAGGAGATTTCTATATGTTCCCTTTAGAAGCGGATAAATTGTTTGCTTTGGACACTTTGGAACACAATCACTATAAAACAGAAACAAATATTCTTTGTGGGTTCAGTTACAGGTCGAACCGACGCATCCATCCTTGCTGTATGGGACAAAAAAGATTTTCTCAATCTTCCCAAAAACCTGAGGAGCCGTGATTAGCTTTCCTTATCCCCTCATACATCAGCCATCACCTATCCTTGTGCCAATAATGCAAGAGGCCGCTAATCTGATTGGAAAGATTAAAATGACTTTCATGGTGCTAATTTATTACAGTCTGATATCTTCTAAATAAATAGATTTACCATCCGATCTACCATAACGCATTTTAAAGCCCCGGCAGTCGGCTCTTTATACCTGACCGAGGAGCCTTCCTGTATGTGACCTTGGCGGGAGCGTCAGCGAAACAGAAGGTATTGATTGAAACATGTGCACACATCCTAGCTGCCTCTGTGGATCTAAGAGGATTGGATTTATCGAGAAGGCCTTTAGAGTGGGGGGGGGAGGCGTTTTGAATGTTTAAAAGATCTAGAGAAACTCATCCATGCATTTGTCTTTAGCCGCATTGATTACTGCAACAGTGTCTTCACAGGTCTGACTAATAAATCAATCAAACAGCTGCAGCTGATCCAGAACGCTGCTGCTCGTCTTCTCACTAAAACCAGGAAGATAGAGCACATAACACCAGTTTTAAAGTCCCTACACTGGCTCCCTGTAGCTCAAAGAATAGACTTTAAAATACTGTTGTTAGTTTATAAATCACTGAACGGTTTAGCACCGCAATACATTAAAGATCT
>NC_051434.1:13006408-13024016 GCF_001649575.2 Kryptolebias marmoratus
TTGTCACATGCTGTTTTTATTTTGTTTTTTAATTATGTAAAGCACCTTGAAATGCCTTGCTGCTGAAATGTGCTATACAAATAAAATTTGATTGATTGATTGATTGATTGAAAGTTGGCATTTTTGTCTTCTGTGAAATATGCAGATCCAGAGCAGCCGACGGGGCAATTATCAACGTCCACACTTCCTGAGCAATCTTCCACATCCAGTTTCCTTCCCCCCTGAGATACCCTGCATGTTTATTATCCAGCCTTCAGATGGTTTGAAGTGATCTGTTCGTGATGAACTGCTGGAAAAGAAGCGGCTTGGAAAATACATTTCCTTGTTGGAGGAACGACACGGCGCACAGTGTTGTGGGAAAATTCTTAAGTCTCCCATAAATCACATATGTCTCCAAGAGATCGGTGGAGTTTGTGCACCACTGGTTGAGAAAGGACCATAATTAGATGAAAATGAGAACTGCTCAACTATATTTATGCTAAATCCTTACTGATGCCTAACAACGTTTCTCCCGCCCTGATTAGCGTGATTTCTCCAGAGACTGCAGCACGGAATGAGTCAGATGACAGCAGAGGAGAAATGTAAGGCCTAAAAGAATGCAAACACTTCCAAAGGAAAGCTCAAAGCTATGATAATCTGCTTCCTACTGCAAAGATTTGATTTTTACTTTAAAGAACAGCTGAAAGACGACATAAAGGAGCACAACCATCCATGGATGCGATCCTGCAACCTTCTTGCTGCATGGGAGGTGACAGCTCTAACCACTACGCAGCTGTGCCACCCATAGGAGCGTAACATTTTTTATTAATAGGTAGCTGAAGTGTGCTTTACTAAGATGTGACTTTTTGGATTTGATACAACCAAAAAGACATGCAGACTTGTGTAGCTCAATTTGTTTTGTTGTCTTACAACCTACCACTGTCTTCAGGTACATCTCCATGAATTTGGTACAAAACTGCTCCAGGTCCTTCAAGCTGGATGGGTTGAGGTCTGGGCTTTGAATGGACTATTCCAGGACAATTAACTGGTCTTTCTTAAACAACCGGAGTGTTGCTTCAGCCGAGTGTTTGTCCTGCTTGAAGGTGAACCTCCGTCCCAGTCAGTCTCTATTCTCTGGAAGGTTTCACGCTTGCATCAAGAACTTTTTTTATATTTCACTCCATCCATCTTTCCTTCAGCTCTGACCAGTTTCCCAGTTCATTCTGTTAAAAAAAAAAAAAAATCCCATTGTAGGATGCTTCCACCACCATGCTTCACTGAGGGAATGATGTTCTTGATGTATATCGATCCAGTTATAGTCTTCTCCTGGCTCTTTTCTGACCACTATACGTTGACAATGAAGTAAACAGGTGAAACATTAGAAAACTGAAGAATGGGAACAAAATAAATCCCAGTTAAAGATCTGCTTTAGATGCTTTTTTCAACCCCCCGTTATTTTGGGATCATTTTGTCCGAGGGCAAACGTGCAAATATATTGAAATAATTCTAAAAAAGAAAAGAAAATATTAGAGAAGCAGGGCTGGAACAAAAAAAGAGACAACTTCAGAAACTTTAGTAGTTAGTTAAGTAGTTAGTTTCACCACATTTGGAAGACTAGTGACCCCATCTGAAACATTTATGTATAAACTGAGAACTCTGTAATCAGAACAAGAAACATGATATTCTACAACATCATAAATGTCAGACTGATTGCCTTTCTGAAAGGAAGATTAAACTGGGAGGGGGGAGCTGCCTCTGAGCACATCTGTCATCATGTCAGCGGGAACACAGCTTGCTCTTGTCTCCCATCTTGTGCATAGATGCAGACGCGGAGCGGTTTAATTTTTACGCCGACTCCCATTTACAGCGTTTTGTATGAAAATCGTGGTGTGGCTTCTTGTTTATGGATTTTAAAAGGATGGTCAACAATCGTGCAAATAGTGAAACTGAAACAGGATAAAAAACGTGACTGAGGGGAGAGGTCAGCTACTTCCTCAAAGTCAACGATCTAAAAGCTCACATTATGGCTTTATGGCTCTCCTACTTTGCTGAATTCCTTAAGGGGATTCCTGTCTCTCCTAATGAACAAGACTATAACTCAGGCTTAAGTAAGTTGTCGCCCTTCTACCCTTGCTATTACACACTCCTCTCGTGTGTGTGTCGGGGCGTTTGTACGTGACTGTGTGTCTGTGTCTGCAGCCCCAAGACCCCCCTGAACAGAAACAAAACGTAGGGGAAAGAAATGCCTCAAAAAACTGGAATAAAAATCTCCCTTTTCTAACCACTGCTTGACGTGAATCCTGATGGTCCTAACAAATATATTCAGTGCTATTTTTTTTCTGTTGAAATGCGGTAATAATTCATCATAGCACTCCAAACCCCAGGTTTTAGGCTGATTATGATGCACACAGGACTGTTTTCAAAGGTGGTGACCTTTTAATCAATAAATGGCATCAGAAGTGCTCTGATTGCAGATTACTTCCATTTTGTGTATCTCCAGAAGGCATTTTAATTTAGCCTGACGGCAACAGTGAAACCAGCCCTTTGAATGTAAATGTTGCAGACGGCGTGTTGTTTTCCCTCTGCCTTTCCTCGCCGTGTTACTCATCTTGTGATGAAGCCATTGTCAGAGCCTGCAATTGAAGTCCAGTGCTCTCGTCAAACCCACAAAGACCCTGTCATTGTGAGCCACGGCCTCGCTGTGAGCCGTGCATGCTCAGACAAGTGTGCCATAGCGTGCAAACTCCCATCTGTCCTCTTATGCTACAAAGATGCAGCTGCTTTTGGGTTAGTATACAGCTGATCTCTGGAATCTATTGTGGCTTGCATCATTGCATGCAGGATCTCACAATATATTGCCTGATCTATTAGCACTCAGAGCATGTGCTATAATTGTAAATAACTCCTACTACCACATCAGATTTTAGCTCAGTATCTGTAAAATGATAGTTATAGCCAGTTTTATGTTGGCTAAGGTTGATTAACAGTTGTAGATGTACATCCAATGATTACTTTTTGAGATTTTTATTAAACTCCATCCAGTGGTTGATGATATTTTTTTTGCAAACAGACCTACAAACCCAGGCAAAAGCATTATCACTGACTTTTTGCTGGTGGGTGATAATTGAATTTTGTCTGTTATATACTCCTAATAGTATCTGATGTTTCTTACTTTTTGGAATGGATTTTGTTTAATGAGGGTTGTTCTGATAGCTGGTGCAGCTACAGCAGAGTGTTTTGGCACAGAGGTGATTAGAGGCACCCTCAGTAAGCAAAATACCCACCATTACCAGGGTTATATTACCCCTCAGTGCTCCTGCAAATGTGACTAAAATTAGTCAGCTGCCTAAATCAAGTGATAACGAACTCCTCGTACAAGACTGACAACTCTTGCAAGAGTGGGACTCAGTATTTTGTCACTTTTTACGTTTGTCCTGCCAGAGGCTCAGACAGGAGCAGCAGCTCAATATGATGTGAGATGATTCCACGCAGTCTTGTTGCCTTCGTTCTGTTCTGTTCAGTGGTCATCGCAGCACATTCCTCTCCTAGACTTCAAGCAGAAGCAGGCTGTTGTTACCCACAGCTCTCTTTACATAATATTTGACTGATCGTGCCGCAAAGTCCTCTAGTTCTGAATCTGCAAAACAACCTGTTTCCTTTCAGATTTCAGTCATTGTTCCATCAAAATAATCCTCAATTTGTTAGCATGACAAAACGCTGACACCTGTTTAGGTTCGGGCAGCGGGAGTACCTGTTAGAAATTAAAATGACCCGGATGAGGATTGGGAAACATCATGCTGTGGAGTAACATAAACTTCTGAATGCTGCCATCGTGCAGCGTCTCGCTACTTTGGCTGGTCGCCTGCGTGATGCAGAGTTAACACAGAAACAAAAAACACAAAGAGGCGGTACCTACTGGCCTGTATGTATGGAAGAATGTGACGCAACAACACCCAGGGAATCAGTATTGTACAAAATCCTGTGGTTTTACAGACAAGTCACGTTGAAATCTATTGTAAAGTAATTTTTATTTTATATTGTCTGCCATGAAAGGCAGGCAATCATGAAATTGCCTGTGTCTCTGTGTTTATTTGTCTGTTAGCCAAATATCTCATGAACCATTGGACAGATTTAAATGAGAAAGAAAGTAATCATTGGAAGTACATGTTCAATTGATTAACTTTTGGAGTCGATTAAATTCAAGATGGCTGCCACAGCTGATCAGCCCCAGCAAACTGTCACTTTTACAGACACTGAACTCAAATTTGGTGTGGTAGTAGCTGAAAGTCCTTCCCATCACATACTCGGAGCACCAACAGACCACAGAAAACTTTTTTTTAAACTTTGGCATGCTAGGCGGCAGGTGATAGGCATTAATTCAAGGAATGCTGCTTTCATTTTCTCTGTGTGAGCAGAGCAGTCTTTCCCTCTCATCTTGAGCCTGTGATTTATTGTGATTTACTGTGGTTACTGGGACACTCTGTCATACTCTAACTTCCTTGAGATTCCCAAAAAATGGATTTTGGATGGATTCTCAATGCCAAATCCTGAATATAAATAGATTAAGGCTCAATCTGACTTCATAATTTAGATTATCAATACAAGTATTCTAATAATTGATTCATTATTCATTCTTAGTTTTCATGACACCCTCAAATTAAATAATGCAAACCAAAATCGGAGGCTTTTGAGTTAATCTAAGTGGTTATGCAGTGTAAAGAAATGTAAAGAGGTAGAGAAGCCCTTGTAACTTTGGGTCAATTTGACCCAAAGGCCACGGGTGGGTTAAGAGTTTCTCTCCTGCAGGGAAACAGGTTACAAGTCCATTAAAACTTCTTCTAATGCATGTCCACAGTGTTGAACAAACCATCCCAGCTCGGTAGAATCTGTCCACAGCACATTCTCACTTCTGACTCATTATGCAAATAAGTGTCAGAACTGCTTTCCTGACTACATTGTCCTGCCCATTATTCACACAGATGCACTGAGCTAAATGGCTGTTGGCCTCGTGATGCAACGCAGTGTGAAGGGAGGCTACACCTGTTGAAAATTATCCTGCATTAAAGCAATTAAGCTGAAATGTCTTCTTTTTATGCACCATTCAGCCCTTAGCTTGATTTCTCTGGCGCATAAAAGAGAGGAAATCAAGCAAAGCTAAAAAAAACTGAGGAAACAACAGCACGTGACGCAAGGCAACTCGACGCCATACAGAATCACAAGGTCCAATAGAGGCAAAGCACAGAACCGTCGCATGGAAGCTTGTGCCTGACAGCAGGAGACTCACGGGATACCACAGGGATCACTCCCAGGCAGCGAGCTCAGTTTCTATGTTTCCTCTGGGCAGAAATAAAGATACAAACATACATAATCATTTCACAGCAGTGACACTCAGTCGTACACACACACACACATAACGTCTCTGGAATCCCAGCAGCTTGTTTATCTGACACTAAATCTTTGGTACGCCAAAATAAATTACAGTGTTAGTAAGACAGATAGCTTTATATATATTTTATTATTATTATTATTCCCCACATTTTTTGCTGATGTTGGTTTGAATCTTGGCTTTCTTGAAATAAAAACAGGCTGCTAGGAACAATATTTGCTTCTAACCTCCGTTGTAACGCAGTCTCCGTCATTTCTAATTAGTTTAAATTAGAAAAAAGTGAATTAATTAGTGTGCTTCTGTCTGTGTGTCTGTCAAATATCTCATGAACCATTGGTCATATTTTTATGGAACTGTCCGAAAGTAACCATTAGATGTACAAATACTGCACACCTGATTAATGTTTGGAGTCAGCCTGAGTCAAGATGGCTGCCGCAGATAATCCACTTAAGCAAACAGAATAACGACTATGAATCAGTGGATTTTGCAGATATGCAGGTAAAATTTGATCTGGTAATAGATGAGAGTCATCCTCATCATATATTCCAACACAAACAAACAAAAGAGACAAAAGTATAACTCCTTGGGATGAATTTTAGACAATTTATTACTTGAGTTTATCTGTTACATTTTGTTTCTTCAGTTTTCCACTAAATGGCCACTCCTGCAATCCAGTGAGGAGGAAGGCCATTTAATTAATCAGGAATTACCAACACAGTGGGTTACTTCCTGTTTTTGACTCGATCATTCATCTCAGGATGTCTGCACATGTCGTCCTATTTTGGGACATGCTTCCCAGTGTTTAAACGTGTGTAGACACAACAAATTTCATATCCAAAAGTCACCACGGTCCAGCGCTCCGAGCAGAGACGAGGAGCTACTTGAGAGCGTCATTATTGAGTGTCCCCAGAAATCTCACACATACTTGAATCAATTACTAGACGGACAAAGAGAACAAAAAGAAACAACACGTGGAGCCGTAAATTAGAACCTGCTGGTGACAGATGAGTGCTTTGGGCCGTACATTCGTCTGAGATTTGTGGTTCTCGAGGTTTCCAAATATTTGCTGCTGTTTTACTTCTGTGCTTTCCGAAGGCCTTGAACCAAATTTGTCTTCCCAATTCTGTTTTCATTTTTCACTCAGGCATTGCCGAGTACACGTAGCCCTCCGCGCAGACGCTTTTTTTTTTCTTCTTTACTTAACATTCAAAGGCAACAAGCTCATAAAGTACAGCTTCAAAACAACACAATACGTTCTCCCACTGCTGGGGCTGTGGTATAATTTATGCTCTGCCCGTGTGTCGGTATGAGAAATGCATACTGTGTGATTGGGATTGCACACAGTGTTTGCACAGCTACATGTCTGAGTTTCTTTAAGTGTCATACATCAGCTTGACTTATTTACTAAGAAAACAACCTTGTGTGGGGGGAAAGACTAACTCATTTTAGTGAAGCTAGTAAAGGAATTCAATTTGCTGGCTGCAGAAGGAATGACTTTTTCTCTTTCCCTTTTCGCAGCTGATTGGTCTGTGAGTCCAATCCTCCATAATGCAGCAACAGGTTGCACCGACCGAGTCATAAAAAGGCCCTTGTGGTAATAGTAGCGGCACTAATTAGCTACAACCACTTGAAGGAAAAAAAAAGTTTGCAAGCCGGGAAGGCATAATTCAGCCGAGTGAGTCACAAACCATCTGAGAGCAGGCTGAGCGTGTTGCCTTTGATCACACAGAGGAAACATGTCTGTCGCCTCTTTCAGTACCTGCAGCCAAGCTGGGTCCTTTCGCAGAGACTCACTTAGACAAGAGCATTTAAGTGCGGACCGGTTTTTCACTTTGTTCTTGTTTTTGCTCTTTAAATTCTAATGGTGGGCAAGCTAGCACAAGGACATGCAGATACGCAGCTGAATTATCACCAGCCTGACAGCTTTCTATTAAATGTCACGAACAGGACTTTTCTCTCTCTCTCTCTCTCTCTCTCAGCAAAAGTGCAAACAAGAAAAGGCCAACACCAACGTGGGACCCATCTGAAAGGCTAAACAACACACAACAAATACAGAGTCCCAAATGTATTCAGTGCTGTGTCATTTTTCCACAAAGCTTTGCTTGGTTGCACATTTCTCCTCGACAATATGTGACTGCCAAACGCGCCTTTTGTCCTGCTATAATTGAGTATCACCGTGGCTCAGTTCCACAGTCCTCTGAAACTTCTGAAGCTGTATGACAAGCATTGATAAGTAGTTTGCTCACTAAGTGCTGCTGCGGTTACGATAATATCCACCCTGTAGTCCAGGAATATGGCCTAATGGCACACATCCTGCATTGTCGCGTCCGTTGAATACTCATTATGACCGAAAACGACCGGAGTGTTTGTGTATTCATTGCTAAGGAAGGGGTGGGTCCAGATGATATTTTCGGGAGTAAACACCCACTGAAGCAGTGCAACGTTGGGCACCTTCTGCACGACATTAAAGAGACAGTTCAGCTCATTTGAAGTGAGGTTCCCAGCATTCCTTTCAGTTCTATTAAAGCTGATTGCCTGAATATTCAAGCCAACTTTACTCTGTATTGGCTGTTTTTTGCACGTGACTCTCATGCTGCTTTTAACTCTTTATATATATATATATATATATATATATATATATATATATATAATCCTGATCTGCTTTTCATGTTGAAAAGTACATTTTGACTCTACAGTCTGTAATCAGATCCTAACAACAAAGTATGGGTATTAATGCTGCAGCATTTTGAACTAATAAAAAATAGCAAGCGTGAATAATAGAAATTTGTCACCCCTCGTGCAGAGGAATAAAAGCTGGAGGCAAAGCTGCAAACCCAACAAGTGTTTCCTAATTAAAACACAAGTCTGACTACGCAGCACTGTGTCGAATGAAATCTTTACAAAACACATTTTTCTTTTTTCTTTTGTACATCAGTGACTGGAAGCAGAGCCACACTGCCCCCAAGTTTAAACCACATCATGGACATCCCTGTCTCTCTGAAAAGCAATTCTTCCTCGTGTCTTAGGAACATTTAATGGAAAAAACATATGTTCTAATTGTTTGTAGATCAAGACTGATTGGAATAATGAGTGTGATTGGCGCAGTCTGTCTCTTCCTGTCGTGTCAGGGAATGAATAAAACAACAACATTCTGCTGTCAGGAATGCATAATGATGCAGATTGAAGGAAACTCTGAGATCTGATTCAGTCAGGCTCAGTTGGGTAAATGCTTATTAAGCATTTATTGTACTTATTATGGTTTAGAACAAAAATCTTCCTCCTTGGTGTTGATGATCACGTTTGGACGTAGAACGTTGTGCAGCTCTGTTCCTGGATGTTGGAGGTCTTATGGTGTTTGCTGGCAGTTTTGTGACCTTTGATCCCAGAGATTATTGTGTTTTATGAGAACCGATGGACTGAAGGTCATTTAATCTATCCATCCATTTTCTTTACCTGCTTCTCCTTTCGGGGTCACAGGGAGCTGGTGCCTGTCTCCAGCAGTCAAGGTCATTTAATTGAACATATATTTATAGAAGAGGTCGCAGACATAACTTAAAACAGACAAAATACTAAAAATAGCATCTTTGTATTGTATGTGGCTGCCTTTATGTAAAAAAAACAACTCTCTTCCAGATAGTTACTACTTTACACTATCACCATCCTGCATGTTTTACTTGTTTCTCTGCTCCAACACACCTGATCTGAATCAGTGTGTGATTAACAGGCTTCTGCAGAACATGAAGAGGTGATTTAACCACTGAATCAGGTGTGTTGGAGCAGGGAAACAAGGAAAACATGCAGGATGGTGGCTCTCCAGGACCAGGGTTGCCTACCCCTAACCTAAAACATGCAGGACAGATTAGATCTGGACACCAGATCATTAGGTTTATTTGTCACCATATCTGTCGGCACATAACTTTTAATGCTCTTATCTTCTGATTTCTTAAACGTTTCAGCTGAAAAAACTGCTCTGGGTTCCATTCTTGCAGCAAAGCTTTAACGCATTTCCTCATCCAGCCTGTGATATCTGAGACACATAGATAAAATAAATTTAAATCAAACTTCTGACATGAATAACCTTCTGTGTCACACTAAGGTCTTTTGAGTTTTTTGACAAAATTTAAAAAAAAAAAGATCTCTGAGCCAGTAAAGAAAGTCCCAAGGAAACTAAATGAAGACATTATTAAAGTTGAAAGTGTAGCGTTGGCACAACAGATAAAAAGATAAGAGCTTACACCGTCGTCTGCGACTCACACCCATTTTGCTGGGAGGCTTTTTTTGTAATGCGGGGACATATTTCCGAGATGCTTTTCCAGCTAAGAACCATCATTTTTTATCATTAGACGTGATGATTTGTTCACCCTCTGCTCTCCTTTGGAGAGTTTCCCTTTTTTCCTGCTTATTTTGAAAATGCATTTGATTATGCAGATTGGAGAGCGCTCCAGGTAAACACGGCGCTCAGATAAAAGTGAAACTCAAAGGCAGAATCTCGCGTCTCTTCTGGTCTGCAGAGAGCCGTGTCAATTTTCTCCTCTTCCCGTCTTGGCAGGTACAAAGCCATCTGCTTATGCAAACATTTGAGGGGGATTTGTGCTAACTAAAAGCAAAACAGAAACGATTCAGATCAATAGGAACAGTCTTTCTCTCTTTTTTTTCCCCCACATCCTCATCTTCTGCTCAACGCCTACAGTTACCTGCTTCGTATGGACTGAGAATATGTTTGCAGAGCAGTTGTGGACATGTTTTCCAGCCCCATACTGAGAGAGCACGTGGGTTGGTCACATCAAACTAACACTAATCCCCCAGGCCCCACCAGTGTCATGAATTCACCATGAGCTATTGGAGTGTTTGCACTGTTCCTATTAGGCTGATAATTGTGGAAAAAGCTGAAACAAAAATAAATAAAAGCTCCTGACTGCCCGGCTCTGGGGCTGATGATAACACATGCTTTTCTCCTTCTTGTATAGCAAGATATTACATGAAGGATAAAACATTCACAGATTAATCATGTTGCTCTGTATTATCAGTAGGCCACAGCAAGTTTAACCAGTTTGTTTCAGATTGGGGGCCAGATTGTTTCAGTTCAATCTGTTTTAGCTCATTCGGTGAAACAATCAACAGCACAATTTATTTTTGTTTCACTGAAATGTTTGACTTCGGCGGTGGGAATTTAAATGCATTTTATCATCTTATTTAATGGGACGCATTTAGCCAGGGAAGTTTGTTTGAGTCTCACAAAATAAGCAATAAGTAATAAGTATTTTCCCACCTTTTTTATGTTTATTCAACATTGTTGTTTTTTAGAGTGTAGGACTCCTGTGAAAATCCGCAAAGAGATTAGAAATAAGAATACTTTAAACCCGGGGTGTCCAATCCTGATCCTAGAGGGCCACTATCCCGCATGTTTTACTTGTTTCTCTGTGCCAACACACCTGGTTTGAATGAATGGGTGCCTGTTAATCACTCAGGTGTCACAGCAGAGGAACGCCTAAAACATGCAGTGTAGTGGCCCTCCAGGACCAGGGCTGGATGCTGCTGGTATAGAAGGAGTTTGGTCATTCCAGCAGAAGATTTGTGATAATCCTGCGGGAAATTTTCCCAAGCTGCTGCTGCTGCAGTTATCCAAATAACCAAAGAAATGTATGTAATAAAACAAAGTTAACAGTGATGAAAATGATGTACGTAAAACAGCATTTTGATTGGGTTTGGCCTCAGAATAACATCATATCCGGTCAGAATTAAGCTCCATTCAAAGAGCCAACTACAACAAGTAAGACAGTAATAGTTCATTACTTTTCCATCCTATCTCTCTCACTTCTCGGCTGATTGTATTTGAGTTAAGAAACATTATAGCTGCAGCCCCCCGACGCTTGTTTCAAATCTGTCTAACCTCAAAGTTATAGTAGTCAGTTTTGGACACAATCACACAGATGTCAAATCAAAACAATCCAAACACTTTTCTGAGTAACAACAAATTGGAAGTTGTCAGTAGGACATGGCGGCCCCTCGGCTCTGCTTGGTAATTACACAAACCAAACTGCCCATTAGCCGCTGCTTCAAATCAAACCTTAAAAGCCGTAAAACTCGATTTCTCCTCAAGGGCACATTTGAGTTATGTGAGCCAATTATATTATTCATAATTATCTGCGTGTCCTGGTGGCCCATCTGCCTTTAGTCCACTGATCTGTGCCCGTCTCTTCCCTCGAGCCCGCCTATGAAGCTCTGACACTTTTTAAAACTAATCTTTATGTATGGCTGCTGTCGTGAGCATCTGACTGCATTTCCAATTCTAATGTATGCAGATTGAGCTTTCTTTTTCCCCGTTGAGTCTCCCGGTGGCTCTCAAGTGACCTAACGGGACCCTTTAGTAAATACAGCCAGGCAGAGAAAAGTGGGGCCTCTTCTCATCACACTAAACGCCGGGCCGCTCAGGAGAGGATCGCTCCGGGAGAAATGAATCAAAAGTAGATTAGATCTGACAAGGCTCATCTTGGTTCTAAAAGAGATCTCACAACAAATCACATGTGACATCCTTTTTTTTCTTTCTTTCTTTTTGTTTTTTGGTGTATCAGTACCAGCAAAGGACATGTCTTTGTTCATTTATTAGTCATGTTTTTTGGCGAGGAGAAGAGGCAAAAGATCTTGGATGAAATTGCAGGGAAAAAAAAAACGTTGCAGCTAATAATGAGGAAGCTGTTTACAGAAGCAGGAGCGCATTTCCAGGGAGCCCACCCGGGCTTTTCTTCGGCGTACATGCAAATACACCAGAGTCAGCCGGTGTCGTGCGGCGTGATGGGAAACTGGAGTAACAGAATTACGGAGGCAGAAAGAATGCACTGCCGTGATGAATGAAGGGCTGCAACAAAACGCCCAGCAGTCTTTGGAGGGGATGCATATCGCCCGCCGCTGCTGATGAAAAGGAACAGAGTCACAGCAGTTTCAGGCAGCGCTTGTAAATGTGTGAGCTCATGTGATATCAGCAGGTATTGAGGATTACCCTCAGCTACTACCACTTTTAGCTCAATACCTGTAAAACTGTGATGGATTAGCTGTAGTGGCCATCTTGAATTGGGCTGACCCTAAAAGTTAATCAGTTGTAGATGTACATCCAGTAATTACTTCCTGAGAGTTTCATTAAAACACGTCCATTGGGTCATGGGATATTTTGCTAACACACACACATGCATGCCCACTGACAAACACAGGCAAAACCATAATTGCCTTTTCGCCTTTGGAGGCGGGCGATAATAAGAAATGAGCTTCATCCATGTGTAAAAGCAACCAATCCCAGTCCTAAAGAGACAGTTGGGCTCTTTTGAAGGTTGCAGGTGATGCTTTGTGATGCTGTGGCGCCCCCCAGTGGACAATAAGCCCTAGCAGCCACCAGAAGTTTGGACTTGGCCTCAAGAGTATGTGCATTTTATCCAAAATGAAGAATGTTTTGCTGCATTGTTGAAATAAAAAGCTAAATCTGCACAGCATCGCATGTGTTTATCCTGCAGCAGCCTGTTGCCGTGACATTAGAGAAATCAGAGCAGGAGGTCCAAATGGAGTGGTGAAACTTCATCCTCCCAGCAGAAATTACTGAGCACTTTTACCAGAAGAGGATGCTGCTCTCTCATACATGAATGGATGGGAAGAAAGGGCTCCAAGCTGGGCTTGGAAGAAGACCTCACAGCACATTTCAGCGGTTTTTAGTTTCTCTAACCCAAAAAGAAACCAACAGAAAGAATTGTGATTTTTGTTTCGAGTTAATGCCAGAAATCTTTTAAAACCTTCATGTTTGATCTTCAGGTCCCAAAAAAGGTGGAGATCAGTTCTCCTGTGAGCCTAAATGTTCCTGTTTATCGTGGCTTTATTTGCCCTTCTTTGCATTTATTTTGGGAAACTCTGTTAAAGTTTTTTTTTTCCCCCTTTCCCCTGTTTTTCAGCAGATGGTTTAAGCAGACCCTAAACAGGATAGTGGCAGGTGTTTTGTTGCTTCACGTTTCTCCCTTTGTTGTCCAAAGGGGTCTTGGGTTGAAATCTTGTGTATGTGTGGTTTATCTGTGTTGCTGGTTTTGAGCATTCAGAGTGAGGTACTGTATTCACACAGTAGGTTTCTGCACAGGAGACAGTGTGAATGTGGGACCGAGCCAGCAGGACAAAGAGAGAAAACAAAACTCATGAGATAAAACAGGAAAAATGCTGCGTGTCTCAAACCTCTGGAGGATTCTCTGAGCTTCAGGTCATTCTGCACGGTTCAGAAACACATGTGTGTTCGGTTGACTCACCTTCGTTTCTTTACATTTTGCTTCCAAGGTTTTCTTAAAGTTCTTTGAATTTTAGCTGCCTTTTTTTTACCCGTTTTCATCCACTTCCATAAAAAGGCTCCTCAACTCAACCAGTGTTGCGTCAACACAGAACAGACAACCTGACATAGAAACCTTTTCAAACTAGCATTCTTTATGAGCAGCAGATTGTTCCAAATAAAACAGCTTAACACAGAAAACTGTATTCTAGGTCTTCTGGCAGGTCTATGCTGGATTTTGTTTCTTAAAACCTTAAAGATACTGTTCAACTGGAAATAGTTGTTGTTATTTTTTTTTAAGACTTGACGTTTGTCCACTTTCTTCATTTTTAAGCACATACAAGTCTGGCTCCCTGGACATAAAGTATAAAGAAATCTGGTGGGATTTAAGACTATTGCACAATGATAAATATTAGCAACCCATTCAGGACCAGGATCCTCTGGTGTTTATATTACCAGAATGAATGAATATCTGCAGGTTAACACTCAGGAGCGCTGCAGTTTGACACCTGCTGCAGGGATTTTCTCAGGAAAAAATCAGATCTGTTTCTGTTTATTTTAGAGACGCTTAATGGTATCTTTAAATCCTTTTACTGAACTAAATATTTTATGAACCTAATGTGGAGATTTGGTCAGGGATTTCTCCTCAGTTAGAGCAAAGGTGACTTCAGGAGCAGCGTGTCAGGCCTTCAGGTTTTCTCAAGGAGCTCGATTAATATCCTGACAAGACCGCCTCTAATGTAAAATACAAGGAAGTGATTAAACAAGCCTTTGTTATGAACCACCAAGATCCTTTACACAAATGGAAAACAGAAAAATAATAAATGTTAGAGTATTAAGCAGAGTCATGCAGTGAATAATGATTTTGAATTTTTGTCATTATTATAGTTTGTGATATTTTTCTCTATTCCTGTGATGTGTTTCTAAGAGCTCAAACTGGTTGTGACTGAATTGACTCCAACTCACCAAATACATGAGGTGAACAGAGACTCATCTGAGCTGACGGCGTCTCAGAGTTCAGACAAAATGAGAGGCTGAGGCCCGGTAGAAAATGGCCTGTGACTGAAGCTCAGCAGCTGAACCAGCGCTGAGATCTTCACGTCCCGCCGTGTGGTCAACAAGGTGGCATTTAGGGAGCAAGTGGACAGGACCGAGCCTCCCTTCGCTTCCTCCCTCCGCACGACCACATCACACAGCGAGAAACGAGAGCTCAGCCAGGGAGAGAAAGAAAAACACGAGGCCCCGCAGACACAAAACCGAGCGAGAAACGCTTAGAGAGCGGGCGGGGATGAGGAAGAGTCAGAGAGTCTGAGGGACCAGAGGGAGGAGAGAAAGTGTGCAGAGAGACAACGTGGCAGGAGGTTTCCTCTGTTGTCGAGTCTGGGTTCATCTGAGGATGAGACCAAACAGTCATTAACTTTCAAACCTCTTTAATTGCTGTTTGCACTCGAGCTGATGATTACATTTAGATTTCACTATCTGTGTACTATCTTTCTTTAAATTAATCCATTTAGGGGTGCTCTGCAATTTAAACGTACAACGGTGTGTCTCCAAGGCCCGGTCCTCTCCTGGGTTTGTATTTTCTCCTCGCAGACTGACTCGATCGCATAAATCTGGTTGTCCTTTTTTTTTTTAAAAAAAAAAGGAGCCTCCTGTCTACCTAAAAGAAAAGAAAGTTGGACTTTTGAATAAATCAGAAGCTCCTTTAAGGTCAAAGAACGCTGAAGAAAATTGCAGAATCTATCAATCCCTGAGAAACTCTTTGGTTTAAGCAGCGTGACCTTTGTGCTTCGACTTGTTCGAGCACTCGTTTCTTTAAAGATCTCTTCTGGGTTTTTTTTATCCATGCTGACCTTATGATGAGAAAAAAAACCTACAGTATATAACTTCTTAGAGGACCGAAGAGCTGGGCGATAAGTTGGAAAATTCAGTGATTTACTGACCCTTTTGAAAGGTTTTTTCAACCAAACGAACTCACTGTGTGAAGTGTTTAACACAAAGGTAATGCAGAGCAGACACTGCGTAATTGCAGGTTTACCTTTCTGTGGCACACCTTCCAATTTGACTCTTTACTCCTGGGGAAATGAGGGGGGGGTTCACTCAGTCACAGGCCACGTGTCCGTACAAACCAGGTATGACTGGCACACACACATACACACACACACACACTCTACCCATAGCAGGCTGACAGGTGTATTTACTGCTGCTTCTCTCTGAAAGTTGCACCCATCCGCACTACGGCTGACCTCTTGTACGAGTACTAAAAATCACCAAATATTACCATTAAGACTTGAATTTCAAGTTTGATTTAATATTTGAAGTTAAAAGTTCATTTAAAAGAAAGTTTTAAGCTCCAGCACGCTGTTAAAAAGTGTTAAATTTACAATAAAATACCAGCAGATGTGGCTGCTAGATTTTCACAGTAATATCCACAATGACAATAAGCTTGTTTCTTTTTTGTTTTGTTTTCTATTTTATTCTAAAGACACTTGTTGTTATTTTCCATTTGAAAATAAATTATTTGCAGAGAGCGACCTTGCTTAATATTATTGATTCTGATGGGATTTTCTTGAGAACACGAGTTGTCTATATTGGGAACTCAAGATAACGCTGTTTGTTTTCTTCTTATGATCTTGAGAAAATAAAACACGTTTCTTGTTATATTAAGGCGATCACAGTGCAAATACAAATGGTTTCTGTGCCGTTTTGTTTAAATGTGAATTCAAAATCATTTTCAAGTTATCACAAAAAAACAAGCTTTTCTAAGCTGAAATATCTAAATACATCCAGCATGTTATTTCAAGAAAACAAACCTCATTTTCTCAAGATAACTAAATAGACAACTTGCTATCATTTGAGACATTATAAAAAAAAGAAACGAAAACCCATTTAGCCACAGTTAGTTTGTGGGAAATCAGGTTCTTAGCATCACTTCAGTCAAACACACTGACAGCAGCTTCATTCTGGGCTGGAAACATTCTGCAAAGTTTTTGTCAAAAAATGCAAATCCTGAAGTCACGCAGTCTTGGTCTGAACCTGAACCTGAAAATGGTGGACGCTCCCCATCCATCCTGTTGAGTTTGAGCTTTTCCGGAGGATTTCGTCTAAAGCAAAGTGTGTCGGGCTGGTCAGTGCTGTACGTCTAATAAAATTACCCAAACTTAACTTGCTTTTATTTTCCTGTTGTAGAGAAATGTGTGTAGCTTGGTGATGGAAGCTACACACAGCTGATTTTAAGATAGAACACCTGCTGAAATTATGTTATTTGAACATGGAGCCTGCATCAAATGACACATCCCCCCTATTATTAGCGTTTATGCATTTAAGAAGAGATAAATGCGTCATGTGTCTGTCTTCCTGCCATTTTAAGGTTGGCAAATACAGGAGCATCCAGATTGTGATGTGAGGTGTCAAACCAATCAGAATCCAGTCAGAAGATGAAAAAATGGCTGCTGCTGATGATGATGATGAAGATGAGCAAGGAAGGAAAGAGTGTGTCTGAGTGGGACAAGGAGGCGAGGGGAAGGGTGGGAATGTGGCGACAGCAGAGAGAAGAAGGGAGGAGGATAAATGCAGGCTTCCCCTCCCCTCAGCGAAAGTGACCACCTGCCCGGAGGTGTGTTTTCATCCCTGCTCACCCTTTTACCAAGGTCCGACATGGGCTTCTCCCCTGCTTGACCACTAGGGGAGGAGAGAAACACAGAGATGATCCAGAAAAGGTCTCTGGCTTTTGGAGATCCCACATAAACTTCATTCCTTTTTTCTTTTTCTTTTTTTTTTCCCCACCACCTTTTTTTATTCCACCCTTACTGAGACTGAGACAATCCTGCAGCCGAAGCCTAAACACAGAAACAGGCAGCAAGGAGAGAGAAGAGAGAGAGAGAGAGAGAGTGAGTGAGAGGGGGGAAGGGAGAAGTTTGGACCTTTTAAGATGTCTGTGGAAAATGAATCAT